>NC_066546.1:14057592-14172592 GCF_024679095.1 Eriocheir sinensis | reverse complement strand
CCATCTTCCAGTCTTCTGGGACCTTGTTTAGTTGAACTGACCGGTTGAATATGGTAGTGAGTGGTTGAAGTATTTGTTGTTTAAGCTCTTTTAATAACCGCGGGACAAACTGTCGGGTCCCGTTGACTTGTTCGTGTCGAGTTTGTCCAAGTACTTTTTACTTCTTGGTCGCATATTGAGTCAATTTCAGCGGCGTGATCTCACTCGGCGGGCAGGGCTCTCGGAATGGTTTCGATGTCCTCGACTGTGAATACGGATGCGAAGTTACTGTTGAGGATTCTGGCCATCTGTTTACTGTCCTGAGTTACAGATCCAGTCTCGTCTGTCAGGGGACCAATATTGGATTTTACTTTCTTTTCGATCTTATGTACGTGAAGAATTACTTGGAGTTAGTTTTGATTTCGCGCTATTTGCTTTTCATAGTTGCGTTTGCTACTCCGAATAAGGCTGCGACAAGCTCTGAGGCTGTTGTGGTACTGTGTGCTGGCTTCGGCCGTAGCATTCTCTTTCATCAAATTATAATTCCTTTTTTAGGTTTACTGCCTTTTTATTTCTCTGGTCATCCACGGTGGATCTACGGCCCCATTTACTCGCCTGGATTTCGTAGGCACTGTAGCCTTCTCTACTTGCAACAGCTTATCTTTGAAGACGTTCCACGCGTTGTCGATTGTATTGTCGGTGATGCCAAGTTGGTCCCAGGTCGTAGGGAAGCAGTGCACGGGCTAAGTTGAAATTTCCTTTTTGTAATCTGGTATCACTGATGGATTATCTACGAGTTTGTGACATATGTTGATATTAAAACGGATTAAGTGGTGATCGCACCCATTAAGTTTCTCACCAACTGTACAGTCGCGAATGAGGTCGGGTCGCTTACTAATACCAGATCCAGCAGATTGTTTTCTCTTGTTGGTTGAGTTACAACTTGAGTGAGGAACGAATCCTCCACCATTTCTAAAGCCTGTTACCCTCTTGATCTCCAGTCATCAGTCCCCAGTCAATGTTAGGGCAATTAAAGTCCCCAATTATAATTGCTTCCTTGCTTTGTGTTAGAGAGTGAATCTCTTCGTAGAGGGCAGTGTCATCGGCTGCCTGTTGTTTCGGAGGCCTGTATACGGTTGCAAGTGTTAGTTTCTTGTTATTTGCGGTTATTTCCACATAGACAGAATCGTATTTCTCTGCGTCCTGTTTGTCTATTTTTATGGCAGGGAGTGTACTTTTTACGTAGCAAACTCCTCCTCCTTTCTTGTGCTTTCGACTTTTGTGGAAGCTTTCGTACCCAGGGAATGACATTTCGGATTCTAGATGGGTAGAGTTGGCCCAAGTCTCTGTGATGGCTACCACATCTGGTTTCTCTGTTGCAATATACGCCCTAATTTCGTCCTTTTTGGGTATTAAACTACGTGCATTTGTGTACATGATAGAAATGTGGCCGTGACGAGTTGTATCAGTTCGCTTGTCGGAGGCGTGGTTAGTTACACAGTTTCTTGTGGGTCGCACTGACGCTACGGGTTGGTTGATCAAGGGCTGCCTTTGCCCCTTTGCCCTTTGTCCCGTCCTCGAGGAGGAGGAGGAAGAGGAGGAGGAGGAGGAGGAGGAGGAGGAGGAGGAGGAGGAGGAGGAGGTGAATAATGATCGAGATGAGAAATATTGGGAAATGTTGACAAAACGTGAGAGAAAATGAGAGAGAGAGAGAGAGAGAGAGAGAGAGAGAGAGAGAGAGAGAGAGAGAAAGGGGAATGGAAGGGGGTGAGCTATAGTAGTTTTTGGCAAGGAATGAAAGTGAGAGTGGATTTGGAAGCCGTGGGGTCACATTCACCTTATATCTTACCTCCCTCCCTCCCTCCCTCTTTCTCTCCTTCCCTCCCTCCCTCTTTCTCTCCTTCCCTCCCTCCCTCCCTCTTTCTCTCCCTCCTTCCCTCCATCTTTCTCCCTCCCTCCCTCCAAGCGGTCAGTCTGGTCAGGATTTCTAGCAGAGGTCAACTTTCCCGCCGAAGACTTTGCATCAAGGAAAACGGGACGCATCTTCACTATCATTATTTAACCTCTTCTTCCTCCTCCTTCTCCTCCCTCGTCCTTGTCCCTCTAATCCTCCTTCTCCTCCTCTTCATCATCTTTCTTCTCCTCCTCCTCCTCCTCATCTTCGTCCTTCTCAGCCTCCTCCTCATTTTGCTTGTTTTTTTTCTTGTTTTTTTCGTTGTTCCCGTCTTTACATTTTTTTTTTTTCGTTACCTGTTTTTTTTCTTGTCTTTCTACTTGTTTGTTTTGTTGTCTTCGTCTTTGTTTTCGTTGTTGTTGTTGTTGTTGTTGTTGTTGTTGTTGCATGCTAACTCATCTCTGATCTCCTTCACTCCTTTCTTTTTCCTTTTCCTTTCTTTTCCTTTCCCTTCCTTTCTTTTCATTTCCAATATCTTCCCTTTCCCTTCCTTTCTATTCATTTCATCTCCCTTCTTTTCCCTTCCTCTCCTTTTCTTTCCTTTCCTTTCCCTTCCTTTCCTTTCCTTCCAATATCTTCCCTTTCCCTTCCTTTCTATTCATTTCATCTCCCTTCTTTTCCCTTCCTCTCCTTTTCTCTCCTTTCCTTTCTTTTCCTTTCCTTTCCTTTTTATGCATTCCACTGGTCTAGTCTTTCCTCTCCTCTCTATTGACCTCTTCCCTCTCCTTTCCCTCCATACCCTTCGTCATCTTCCCTTTCTTTTCTCTTCCCTAACCTTCCTTCCATATAATCTTTCTTCTCTTCCACCTTTCCTTTCCTTCCATACTCCTCGTCACCTACCCTTTCCTTTCCCTCCCTCACCTGTACTTTTCCTTACCCTCCATATTTTTCCTCACCTTACCTTTCCTCTCTCTTCCCTAACCTTCCTCCCATACTAATTTTCTCCTCACCCGTCTCTCTGCTTTTTCCTCCCTCCCGCCGTCAGCTTTCTCTCCCTTCACACACACTAAGAAAAAAAGTCACCATATATAGTTACCAGCACCAGCTAAGTCATCGGTACTATAAAGAAATGTCTAAATCACCATTGCAGTCACCATTGAAAATCATTATAATTAAGAATCAACATTGCATCCTACCACAAGCTCACCACCGCCAACAACCCCATCACCAGTATCACTACCACCACCACCACAACCACCACTAACAACAACAACACCACCACCACCACCACCACTAACAACAACAACAACACCACCACCACCACCACCAATATCACTACCACCACCACCACAACCACCACTAACAACAACAACCCCATCACCACCACCACCACTAACAACAACAACAACACCACCACCACCACCACCACAGTCACCAATCCCTTCACTATAAAAAAAAAAAATATACACCACAGACAGTCCCTCCACGATACACCAGCGGCAGTTCCCTTCGTCCCTTCTCCCCCTTAGGCATTCCCCGGCCTCCCCAGCTTCCCCAGACACACTCGCTCGCCTTGAAGTGGGAGAAAAGTGAGGAAGACTGAGGAGGAGAGGGAGGAAGAGGGAGAAGAGGGACAGGGATGAAGAATGAAGGAGAGGATCACAGTAGGGTCAGTGGGGGTGAGTAAGGGGTCGAATCCTCCTATCCTAAGTTTTTATGTACCTTTTTTACGAGTCAAGGCTTTGTGGGTATCAGTTAGGGCAGGTGATAGTGCATACCTTTACCTGAGACCTCCCTACGTGGCCCCGACAAGGGTTAACTTCCTCATACAACCCCTGGCTCGGTCGAGGTTAACTTAGCTTAGGGGGATCAAGTACGACCAGAGGTTATTCATAGACTCCTGAAACTACCACGACGGGGAACCTTATACTGAGATGGGAACTGAAGACAAGGAGAGAGATTGTGAAATAGGATGTTAAAAGGGGGACTATGGGCAGGAAAGAACAATGAGGAAACGTAGTTGTGTGTGAGAGATGGTAGATAAGGACAATAGATAAAAGACAAGAAGATAGATTAGGATATATTAAGTGAGGTGGTGATACGTGAAACAGAAGCAGAAAAGTGGAAGAGCATGTTAAATAGTAAAAGAAAAGTAGTGTTTTGAGAAGGCAGATAAGAACAACAGACAAAATATAAGTAGACGGCGGTTTATATGAAAAAGTGATAAGTGAAATAGGTGTATAAAAGAGAAATAGCATGTCGAAAGGAGACTAAGGAAAGGAAACATTGGTGCAAGATGCGTGAAAGAAGGTGGAATGAAATGGAAAGGTGACTGACGAGAGGAGAAAGAGAAAAGAAGAGAGAAGGAAAAGTAATGAGGAATAGAATGTAAGGGGAACTATGGAAAGGCGAAAAGAGTGAAAGATATAAAGGAAGAGCATGTTAGAGAAAAAGGAAGGAAGGGAAAGGTGACAGACGGCTGATAAACGAAGGACAGGAGGAGAAAGAGAAAAGAAAAGAGAATGAAAATAATGAGGAATAGAATGTAAGGGGAACTATGGAAAGGCGAAAAGAGTGAACGATAAAAAGAGGAAGAGCATGTTAGAGAAAATGGAAGGAAGGGAAAGGTGACAGACAGCGATAAACGAAGGAAAGAAAGAAGGCTGTTGATGGAGAGAGAGAGAGAGAGAGAGAGAGAGAGAGAGAGAGAGAGAGATGAGGATAAATAAGATGTATACATATTTCAAGATAGAATATAAAAAAAAAGAGAAAGGATGGAAGATGAAAGTGAAAGGGAAGGGAACTCGGTAACAGAAAAGGAATGTATGGAGAAAAGTGTGTGTGCGTGCGTGTGTGTCTGTGTGTGTGTGTGTGTGTGTGTGTGTGTGTGTGTGTGTGTGTGTGTGTGTGTGTGTGTGTGTGTTTGTTTGTTAGTGTTTGTCTGTCTTGTTTGTTTAGTTTGTCTGTCTTAGGTTGAAAAATAATGAAGGAGGAGAAGAAAAAGAAGCAAAAAAGGAGAGGTCGAATGAATGAAAAGATGAAAATGATGAAAAATGAAAAAAAATAATGAAACGAAGAATGGCAAAACAGATAAAAGACAAACTAAAGGAAAATAAAGTGAGAGGAAGAGAAAAAGACGCAGCAGAAGAGAAATGGAGAAACAGAAGATAAATGAGACGTTAAAGTGAAAGGAGAAGGAAAGAAAACATTTTATACAACAGAGTGAAGGAAAATTAGGATGATGGAGAGAGAGAGAGAGAGAGAGAGAGAGAGAGAGAGAGTACATAGGTGAATGAGTTACCTTTTATTCTAGTTATTATTGTTTGTAGTAATAATAGCAAAAGGAGTAGTAACAGTAACAACAACAGTAGTAACAGAAACAGATCCTCATTGTGTTACGAGCGTGTTAGTAGTAGTAGTAGTAGTAGTAGTAGTAGTAGTAGTAGTAGTAGTTGTAGTTGTTGTTGTTGTTGTTGTATATGTCTAGAGGTCTTTGCGGTGAAGGTGGTCGGTCCTCTCCATTAGCACGAAGGAACCAATGAGCGGGAATAGAAAGTGAGGGGGGCGGGGTATGAGGAGGGGGCGAGGGAGGGCGTGGGAGGGGGAGGAAGGGAAGAAGCTTGGACACTCACATCACCGCTCGCTAGGAGACGATACTGAATGCCTGGTGTGTGTGTGTGTGTGTGTGTGTGTGTGTTAAGGTGTGATTCATGAACCCTCCTCCTCCTCCTCCTCCTCCTCCTCCTCCTCCTCCTCCTCCTCCTCCTCCCTTCCTTCCTTCCTTCCCACTCTTCAAGCTCCCAAATTCGGTCGTGTCTCCGGGCCAAGGAAGATCTGTTGTTGTTGTGCTCGCCTGAACTGGTTTGCTTTGTTCCAGTTTGCTCAGGTGTTTTGTTTCCCGACGAGCAAGTTGAGAGGAATTTGCGCCCAGTGTAATGTTTTTGCTTTGTTTTGTTTTGTTTTATTTGTTTTTTGTTTGTGATGTAACGTGTTTGTGTAAGGAAATATTGTGAGGTGATTTGTGTGTGTGTGTGTGTGTGTGTGTGTGTGTGTGTGTGTCTCTCTCTCTCTCTCTCTCTCTCTCTCTCTCTCTCTCTCTCTCTCTCTCTCTCTCTCTCTCTCTCTCTCTCTCTCTCTCTCTCTCTCTCTCTCTCTCTCTCTCTCTCTCGACAAAAGGTCTTCAGAGGTGCATGATTTTTCCTGCATTGCGTCCTTCATCCTTCAATAAAACACACACACACACACACACACACACACACACACACACACACCGGGCGGCCTCCTGGTGGCTAGTTTTTCCGGGCCCATCACCACTACCACACCACGCTCAGGTTCAGCCCCGCCTTGCCCTGGTGCTCCGCTTGAGTGCCATCCCGAGAATCAAGAGCCGCAGGAAGGAAAAAAGTTGGCATACCCGAGAAGTGTATTAGACAGAGGGAAAGAGTTGCAGATCATGAGCAGTTGAAATACGTGGGATATACATTTAGATAACATTTTTTAGTGAGGTAAGATATTTGAGCTACGTAAGATATACATTTAGATAACATTTTTTAGTGAGGTAAGATATTTGAGCTACGTGAGAAATTCATTTAGATAAGCATTTTTAAGCATTCGAGTTGCGTAAAAGATGCATTTGGATAATTGAGGTCCTTTGAGAAATACAAGATACCTAAACATCTGTAACTTAAACCTTCGTAACTTAAACCATTGTAGTCAGACAGTCTTCAAATCGCATCGCACTTCAATCTTCATATACTGAGTCTATTCTTAGAGATGAAAAAGTACACTGAGGTCCTTGAGAATCACAATCTTAAACCTTCGTAACTTAAACCATTGTAGTCAGCAACTCTCCAAATCTTTCAAGGGACAGAAAAACACACAAAGGCGGATCATTTTATCTCCATCCAAGGTGATCTCCACACACCTGGCTGCTCCCTAATACTGTCGGTTCCACGTCATGTTTTTTTTTTACCCAGAGTTGACAGACCAAGGACAAGAGCAAATATAGGAGAATACCGACCGTGTGTGTTGCTCAGAGAAATATAAGAAAAATAAAGGTGATTCGGTGTCAGAATGTCGGTTTATGCTTCAAGGTGACATGCTCCTCTGATTTTTTGAGAGAATTGAAACTTTTTTTTTACGCGCATATAATAGAGTATGCCCTTAAATTTACCTTTATTTTGCGGGGTTTTTATGTATATACCTTTGCTGTAGTAAATATAAGTTCTTTACATTTGTTATTTCGTCGGGTAATTTAATGAGCAAGTAGTGTATGCCTCCTCCTCCTCCTCTCCTCCTCCTCCTTATCATCATCATCATTATCATCATTTATTCTTCATTCCAGCCCTTACCTCTTCACCACCACCACCACTACCATCATCATCATCATCATCATCATCGAGTCGCAGATCTTCAAAATACATCACCACAAACACTATTCTTCATTCCAGCCCTTCCCTCTTCACCACCACCATCACCATCATCATCATCATCATCATCATCATCATCATCATCATCATCGAGTCACAGATCTTCAAAATACATCACCACAAACACTATTCTTCATTCCAGCCCTTACCTCTTCACCACCACCACCACCATCATCATCATCATCATCATCATCATCATCATCATCATCATCATCATCATCATCATCGAGTCACAGATCTTCAAAATACATCACCACAAACACTATTCTTCATTCCAGCCCTTCCCTCATCATCACCACCACCATCATCATCATCACCACCATCACTCACTACCTTTCACTATTCCCCTCGTACCCGCTCCCCTTCACCATCATCATCACCATCACCACAATCACCACCATCACCACCTCTCGACTTGATGTATAAAATGACTCACTTATAAGATAGTTCAGCCGTGAGGTAAGGAGTAATAAGCGTTTTCATTTCAGAGAGGAAAAAGTGAGGCGAACTCATTTACTTATTATTATGTGAAGCAACGGACCCTGAAGGATTGACTATGGTGAAAGAGGCTAAAAAAAGGCTATGTTATGTTATGTGATGTATGTTTCCTGGTCATTACCTTTGCTATGTTACTTTCACGTGTATGTGATATTCGGTGGTTCCTTTTCTTATACCGTTCATCTCCATTTTCGGTCTTGGTTAATGCTTGCTCTTCACTTTCCCCTTGCTCTTGTATCTCATCTATATTTCCAGCACTCATGATTCGCCGTTAACGCTTGATTTCCATCCCTTTGTATATTGTTATGAGGGATTTAAGGCTTTATAGACCACTTCTGAATCCTGTTATTATATTATTCCATGGTTTCGTATATTCTTAATTTTCCATGTTTTTTTATTTATTTATCTTAACTCTTTATTTCCATCCCTTTTTCTATATTATTATGAGGGATTTTAGACTTTATAGACCACTTCTGAATCCTGTTATTATATTATTCCATGGTTTCGAATATTCTTCATTTTCCCTGTTTTTTTATTTATTTATCTTAACTCTTTATTTCCATCCCTTTTTCTATATTATTATGAGGGATTTAAGGCTTTATGGACCACTTCTGAATCCTGTTATTATATTATTCCATGGTTTCGTATATTCTCCATTTTCCCTGTTTTTATTTATTTATTTATCTTTACTCTTTATTTCCATCCCTTTTTCTATATTATTATGAGGGATTTTAGACTGTATAGACCACTTCTGAATCCAGTCATCATTTTTCTGCCGTGGTTTCGTATATTCTCCATTTTCCATGTCTTTTATTTATTTTTTCTATTTTTACGGAAAGGAAACAGCTTCATCACCGTTGTTTAATTAGATATGGCTCCTTTATCTTCAGACACCCTTTTGAATCTCTCGCGTCGTGTTATCTCATGATCTTATATAATTCATCGCCCTGTTCACTATCTTTAATTAGACATATGGTTCCCTTATTTTTAAACACCCTTTTTGGATCTCTCGCGTCGTGTTATCTCATGATCTTATATAATTCATCGCCCTGTTCACTATCTTTAATTAGACATATGGTTCCCTTATTTTTAAACACTTTTGGATCTCTCGCGTCGTATTATGTCATGTCTCTATATTGTATTCTTCGCCTTTTTCCTTGTCTTAATTCAATATGGTTCCCCCTTGTCAGACACCCTCACTGATATGTCGTAATGTTATCCACCTACTCCTCTGTTGCGACACACACACACACACACACACGCACGCACGTCGCCTACACCCTCCACACTCCACCCTGGCTGTTTGCGTCTCGCCCTAACTAAGCCTCTTGTAACATTCCTTCTCGATGTTCTTTTGTTCCTCTCTCGTGTTCTTGCGTCTCACATCTTTCAGCGTTCTCTCCACCCTGGCTTAACTTTCCGTTCCCTCCAGCGATGCCAAACTATCGTACTCAGCGCATTGCATTTTCGTAGTTTCCGGTCGATAACTATAGAATAAAAGAACGAAAACCATCAGTATTTAGCAATTTCAACGATGACTTTAATTTTCTATCGTTATTTGTGTGGTTACGATAATCTTGGCGCCTAAAAACAATAAATACAATGATCAGAGTACGACAATTTGGCAACGCTGAACATCCCTCTCTCACAAACCCATTATGTGTTCGAGTTTCAAGTCTACTACGCTGTCTGTGTTGGAGTGGAATCTTATTAGTTACGCCTTTGAGAGTATCTTCCTTTCTCTCTCTTATGACGTTCTGAATTAACACGTGACCACTTCTGCTTTTTGTTCATGTGGTAGTTGGCGTATACTTTCATTTTTTTATTTACCTCGAAGATATTCCAAGTCCCAGACCATGAATTTTGTATTGTATAAAATTACTGCCCCCAGACGCTACTTTCCCATTTTCTTTTCTTTTTTTGTGTAGTAATTTCGGACAGACCTATTTTCTGCCTCTGAGTTACTTCAAGTCCTTCCCTCACATCAACTATTTAAAGAGGCCGAAACGGAGATCAGTCGGGTTCTCATAAGTGTTCTTTTAGGGTCATGGTACAGAAGAAGGGTCAAACTACCAATAGGGTCTTAAAACTACCCCTGGAAATGAACATAATCACACTCTGTACTGCCTGGGGGTTGGGATGGCATGCTCCTCCCTTCTCCTTTGTTGTTTACTTGCAACAATAAACTATAAATCAATCAATCCTCTGGAAATGCCCCAAAACTCCTACGAAAGCCAGATTATATGTGTGCTTGGGGGCCGAAATTAAACTGAATCTTCTCCCAACGCCGCCTGTCTCATTCTTTCTCTTATTCTTTACCTTTTTTGCGTGGTAATTTCGTACAGGTTATTTGTGCCTCGTAGTTGATCCCGCCCCATGTCATTACTCTTGTACACGTTATTTTACCGTTTTACATCACAACGTATTAAGAATCATTATTAAAAGGGAACATTATAACATAAACAATAAATACACATCACTTCCGTTACCTTCAAATGCTCCCGTACGAAACATTCCGAGAGCGGTGACATCACTTCATAGCGCGACTGTACATGAAAGTTTTAAGCCTCTCCCGACGCCGCTTGTCCCATTCTCTTCTTTTCCGCCGGGTAATTTGCTACATACTTACATTTATGCCTCGTAGTTAATAGAATTCCATGACATAACTCTTGCACATGCAGTTTTCCCCCGACGCCGCCTATCCCATCCTTTCCTTTTTTATTTTTTTGCCTGGTAATTTCGTACAAACTTATATTTATGTCTCGTACGCACCGTTGCCAGATTATCGTACTCAGAGCATCGTATTTACCGGTTTCTGACCCATAATAATTGCCAAGAAACACCAATAATTGACCATTTTATCGATAATTGTATATGAAGCCAGTTTTGGGGGGTGGAGGAAACTGTTTTTAGGTCAGAAATCGTCAGTCATAAGAGGTACGACAGTCTGGTAACGGAGCGAGGTTAATTCAGTCCCACGCCGTAACTCTCACACGTGAAATCTCCCCCCTAACCCCCCCCTCCCCCTCCCGCCGCTGCCTGTCCCATCCAGAGGGCAGACGCTCCCTCCGGCACCGTCCTTGAAGCTGTCCTTGAGAGGGAAACCTATACTCTTCCATGCCCTCCTGACACCGTTCCCTCCTGGCCCTTCTCAGCGGCAGACGAGTTTTTGGGTTTATATTTCCCTTTGGTGTTCTCATATATCAATTTTTTTATGTATGGTATAAGGGGAACGAGAGGAACAAGAGGAAAATTTTGCCGAGATGCAGAGTCAATTTCAACGATTTTGTCCGGTTCGAAATATGGCTGGCATGCACCCTGGTCCAGCCCCCCCCCCCTCCGCCAGCCGCTTTCTCCCCTCAGGTATAATTAGTGATTCAGTTCCAGCGGCCACTTTCGTCACGCTGTCCTGCTTTCGCCCTAAGGAACGTCTGACTGGAGCCCTCTCAAAGGAAGAAAATGGGAAATGAGGTTTTTTTTTAATGTCTAATCAGAATTTATAAAGAGCAGGTACTGGAATAGACAAGTGTGTACCTGACGTGTGCTCTCACTAAGGACGAAAATGGGGAATGTTTTTTTTTTAATGCATTATCAAAATTATAAAGAGCAGGGAGGGGGGGGAGGCGATCGAGCATGCGTCGCTGAGGATTTTTTTTTTTTTTTAATGAAACACTTTCAGGGGTATTTTAAAAATATTGGGGAGGCTATAGCCCGTTTAGCCCCCCCCACCCCCTACCCCAGAAATACGCTGATTTATTAGGCAGATACAAGACATGACACCCCAAACCTTGAAACCAGCTAGCGTATTTATATAAAAAAAAAATGACCCAGTAATGTCAGTCTTCATAAATGTCTTGTAATGTTAAAGGTTGTCTGTAGCTTCTTTGTGCATGTATACAAATTCTAGGACACGATTTAGGTCCATATTCTTAATCGTATCAGGCTCCCAGGACGACTATTTTCCAAGACCACAGCAAAGACTAACCAGATTTTCTTGGGTGATTTTCCAAGACGCAGAGGTCGTCCACAACTAGCTACAACTAACATCACAAAAGTTACGAAAATGCCAGCAACTTTCACGACAGGCTTATCAGACAGGAGCATACTGAGGCGCCGTGACCTTTAGGAATACGGCGCTCCTTGTGTGTACGGTATGCATGGAAGGCCATTGCAATAACTCAGACAACCACGCAGGCACTCATTTGCTTCCTCTTGTGGAATGAGCGTGCCTGTGAAGAGATCGGGAGCGTGAGCAAGCAATTCAGGGCCGGAGAGTGTTGTAATCTGCTGTTAGCCTCGCAGGGAGCAGGATGCGTCCCCTTAATGACTGCCTCGCATCAACTACCATATATAGAATCGTGGTTACGCCGCTTTTGAGGATGGAATAGAGAAAGAGGGAAAACTATAGAGGATGTAGGATGATGATAGTTGAAAATAGCGTGTGTTAGGCCGCTTTTGAGGATGAAATAGAGAAAGAGGGAAAACTAGAGAGGATGTAGGATGATGATAGTTGAAAATAGCGTGTGTTAGGCCGCTTTTGAAGATGAAATAGAGAAAGAGGGAAACTATAGAGAGGGGGCAGGATGCTGATAGTTGAAAATGTCTCGTGTTAGGTTATGAATTTGATGATGCAAACAGGCTCTCGCTCCTCAGTGGAAGACGAGTTTTAGAATTAGCTCTTGCTTTTGAATTGCTTTTATATCTTTTTATATGATGTCATGGGAGCGAAAGGTATTTAGGAGGAAAAATTTGCTGAGATGCCGAGTAAACTGGAGGAGATTCTGTCTGGTCCATAATATGTATAAAGACAGACAGACAGACAGAGATGATTGTCTTGGAATGCTGAACTAGTCCTATTGGTTTTATGAGCACAACTGGTAAAAAGGAACCCTCAAAATCCTTACAGTAAATATTGGTCACTGGAAAGAGTTATGAAGGATTTAAACATTAGCATTATCTTGTATATATGACTGGCTCTTCACCCTCCCAAACCCCGCATCCAGCCATACATATAATAGCAAATAAAGGGGAGGGTTTATATAGAAAAGGAAGATATACAGTATTTAGTTATCAATGTAAGTGAATGTCTGCGAAGGTACAGGCAAACAGAGATAGAGGAAAGGGCATTGCAATTTGTATACATCAAAGTGGAGATTATTAGATACTTTATAGTTTTCATGAACCTGTGTCGAGTGAGTGAACGATTAAACGGAGAACAATATTTACTGGGACGTGGAGTGAATGGGAGGACTGTAATAAGGGAGTGGATGGTGCTGCTGCTGGGGCTGAGTGGAGAGACGAGTGGACGAGTGATTGAGGCGATGAAAGAGTTCCTGAGAGCATGTGGCGTGCAAGCTGTAGGGAATGACATCTTGCCCCGAGTAGCTGAACACCGATTTTCTGTATGTATTGTTTTTTTCTGCATGTATCACTAGTTTTATAATCACACTCTGTCCTGCCTGGGGGTTGGGATGGCATGTTCCTCCCTTCTCCCTTGTTATTTACCTGCAACGATAAATTATCAATCACCAATCACAGGAGCTGCCGATAAAAAGGCCTGGCTGGGAGAAATCTCAAGCCACCTGTGACATCAAGATCAAGATCGAGGCTCCCAACGTCAACACGGCTGCTCCTCAGACCTCAAGCCATTCCCCGCCGCCATGACCTTCCCCACGAGCCACAAGACGGTGTTCGTGCTGGACCACACCCTGACGGCCTCCTCGGGGGTGCGCCTGGAGGTGGACAGCTTCAGCAAGGGGCGCGGCGGCAGCAACGGGTCCGGGGGTGGCGGCGCGGCTCTCCCCCAGCCTCTCAACCTCATCCCGCTGCGCCCCGTCACCAAGACCCTCTGGACCTGTGCCGTGGAGGCCATCACCGAGTACTGCAGGTGAGGCGACCACTGATAAGGCGTTTGCAGTAGTGTAGTGCCTGTGTCTTTAATATTAGATTATGTTATAAGAAAAAGTTTGTCTGGCCGTCCAGCCTTCCTCTCATCCGTCTTTTATTCCTTTCCCTGTTCGTTTTATCTCCATATTTTTCAACCTCACTCCTGTTTGATGAGTTTGGATAGGCTGGTGCATTGGTTGGTGAGGCCTTTCTGTTCTTTGCCTGACGGTTCACCCAAGCATGGCTCATAGGGAAAGGTCATCCAGGTAAGAAGTCAAACGATCGCATACAAAATAGCATTTTTACTGAACATGAATTAGACAGGAGCCGCCGCCCGGGAATAACTCGTGTACATCACTCTTCAGACCCAGGTACTTGGAGTGCACACTGTCAGAAGTAGGAAGGTGGAGGAATTCGACGTTTTGTTCCTAGAGGATGACTACAGATCACCTGTGCTTAATCCTTTGTATATGCCCCTCATCCAGCGGCAAACAAATTCTCGGTGGCAGGGTGGCAGGTGGCATGTATGAGTGGTGAACCAACTCAATTTTCTCCTTGTTTAAGCTTGATGTCAACTATGATATTGCAAAAATGTATATTTCCTCACCGCACATGATGATTATGTTAAGAGATGGTGCAAGAAATGCACCAACATAGGAATAAACAGCTCTGCTCCGGGATTAAAGTCATAGCCATGAATTAGAGTTGGACAACGCTGCCTAGCGTTCAAAAAGATGCGAAATGTCATTAGAAAATGCAGCATCTTCCCTTCTTTCCCATGCCTTATGTCATTTTCAGGTTCTTTTTAATGTGAAATGACAAGAAAATAAATATTTCTTTATACAACACCAACTTTCTGGGTCTCAAAGAGCATTATATTCTATATTTTATTCTTCAAAACATTCCTATGGGAACTTGACTGCTGTGTGCTGTGGTTATACCTACTCGCTGATTGGCCGATGAAAAGCACTTGCTAATGTTAGCTGGTAATTGCCTTTTGGGCGAACATATCCCGGAGCACGTTTGATCCCGTTTTCGTCTGTAAGCCGGGGACTTCGTGGTGCAGTGGTTAGCACACTTGGCTCACAACCAAGAGAGCCCGGGTTTGATTCCCACACAGAGTGGAAAAATTTGTGTGGCTTTTCCGATACCCTACGCCCCTGTCCACCTAGCAGTGAATGGGTACCGGGTATTAATCGGGAGTTGTGTCCCATCTCCTGGGATCTGTTCCCTTCTATAAGTCCTTCCCCTTCTGTCTCTCTCTGGCATAGGACCACAGATGTTGTGCCGAAGGGGGATTTTTTTTAAACAATGTTATTATTAAAAATAGCTCTGCATTTCTGCCCTCATCTGCACCAAAGAATTCACCCACCCCTCAAGCTCTTCAGTGCTTTCCTTGCCTCCTCTCTGTTCATCACCCTGTCCTAGCGAACTACTCCTTTCCACTGCCATACCCAAGAATATCAAATTTGCTTTCCCTACTGTTCCTTCATTCTTAACTTTTTTGAAGTATCCTCTCCATCCATCCCTTATTGCCTTGCTATCTTTCACATGTATGCAATCACTCCATGACTTCCTCCTTGCTGCTTCCTTCAAAAATTTTCATCTACCCTCTTTTGACTATCCTTAAGAAGTCTTCTCACTTGTATCCCATTCACTTCACATTCTCTCCATCTTTCATAAATTCAAACAATTAATTATCTCTACTTTTTTTTTTTTTTATATAATTTTCCATGTACATTCTAGAATATGTAATTTTTTATAGGTTATGTAATATTTCCTTTGTAAATTCAGTGTTGGGTTTTCTCATGATCATTTCCTGCCTTCATGAATTATCAGTAGTTTTTGAAGAGTGAATTCAAAGGGGATTGCTATTAATTTGTCTTTTTCTAGGTACAGTTATTTCACTTTTGACATCCATAATAGGGGTCCCCATATTAATCTTGATAATAATACGCAGGGCATCTGTACAAGTGCATAACACATGATGTCCACTGCCCCTCTTCTTATTGGATTATGCACTGTCACTACTGTCAGAAATAGGCTGCATATTATGACAATACTAGATTGTTGTTATTTTTTTCAGGATTGTGTGGGACATATTTCCAGGCTCCAGACTAATACGTTTTGTTGCTGTTGACAAAATGGCCCACAAACTGTCATCCTGGAGTTCAGAGGACCAAAACCTAACAAGCCTCATGACTGCCTTCATGATGCTTGGACCAGCTAAAGCCATTGATCCAGGTAAGCTGGACCTCTTTAAGGGCCTCAGAACTGCCATTGAAATTTTGACGGAGCCTTCTGCTGTCCAGCATGAGAAGCGAACCTCTCTTACAGAGAGTGCTACGAAAGTTCTCAACAAGGGAAGAATTATTTTGGTGTCCAAATTTGACACAGAAGAGGAAATAAAAGCACTAAAAGACAAGTTTCATGATACACTTTTACACTTGAACAAGGGGGCTGCAGCAACAGACAACTTGATGGCCATTAACCACTGTGATCTGGTGCTCCTCAACCTGTGGCCTGATGGTCCTGGGTGCCCTGTTTCCCGTCGGACATGGCCCGACGTGTCGACTATCATGTCCTGTGAGTTCACCAACCTCCAGGGTGGCATGAGTTTGGCACCAAAGCTCTGCAACCTGGTGTTGAAGCATTATGACCTCGCCTCCACCACAGTAACTGGCATACCCATGAAGGAGGAGCAGAATGCCAGTTCCTCGGCCAACTATGACGTTGAGTTGTTCCATCCAGCCGCTGCCCACGCTGCCATCCTCAAAGGCATACCAACAGAAACTGCTCACCTGAAGACTTACCGTGAGGGTGCAGATTATGAAACAGTGACCCTGAAGTGGTGCACACCACGCAGCAATGCCAACATTGAGCTGCAGCACTGTTCCTCCGCCTACAGGATTACCTCTGTCGATGTTAACAGTCGACCCTCATCCTGCTTGACAAACTTTCTGCTGAATGGCCGTTGGGTCATGCTGGAAATGCCTCGCAAGTCAGGAAGCAAAGTCATATCCCATATGCTGGCCTGCCATGGAGGGGACATATATATCCATACCATGTACACATCTCGCAGCATCCTGGAAGACCCTCCCTCCATTAGTGAAGGCTGTGGAGGCCGTGTTACTGATTACAGGATCCCAGACTTTGGAGAATTCATCAAGGCAAACAAACTGGCCCCTTATCCAGCATCAGCCCTGGGTAGTGACGAAGCATCATCATCATCACCCCTGGCAAAGAGTCGTGAACAATTGAGCAGACACACCAAGTACTGGCCCATCACACTCTCAACCACATCACTCTTCACCTTGGGTCCGCAGGTTGAGCCACTCACCACATTGATGGTCAAGGACACTCTGACAGATGATGAAGTTGTTGAATGTAAGCAAGTGATTCTCTGTCTGATGAGTATGGAGGCTCGTGGAGACCCTCTGCCGTCCCCCATGGCTGGGCAGCGGGGCAAGGGCATGAAGCGGGAGGACCAGTACAGGGCAGTGTGGGCAGAGCTGGAGCAGTATTTACAGGTACACTTGCACTCCCCAGCCCATGAGAAGGTATTAAAGTGTTTCATGGACTGCCACAACAAAGCATCAACACCAGAATACAAAAGCGATGAGAAGGTCGACATAGCCCAAGCTTTGAAGGAGTTGGACGACATCATGACTGATCGAGAGAAGGTAGATTTCAACATGGGAGGAATGAAGCACATGTCTCCTGACCTTCCCCTCCCTGACAGCAAGCGGCGGCGCACTGCTCCTCCGCCTCTGACCCCCATGGGACGCAGCAGTGGGGTCAGCCTCCTTACATTGTGGGAGAATAAGGTCTCCTCGGAACAGTCTCGCCGTTGTCTCGAGTTTCAAGGACGGTTACGAGCAGAGGGAAATGTCACCAAACTCTATATCAACTTTCAGAAAGACAAGGACAAAGATGACAGTGGATCAAGGAAAAAGAATTGAGATGACCTGTTTTAGCTTTCTCAATATTTGTAATATCATTCATTACAGTTATTGCAATATAGTATTATCCAGTCATGAAAAAGTATTGACAAGTCACTAGGAAATATTTCCTAGGCTTTGTAGAGTAGTTCAATCATACAGTACCTGATTATTTTGTTAAAAATTTTATACATGTAAACTAGTGACATGTTTGATGATACTAACAAAGAAAAGGAAACTGCCAGTTGAAGGGAATGAAAAGCAAGGTGTTGCTTTGCAAAAGTATGTGGACAAAGTAATGAAGCTTAAAACTATTTTGTGACCGTAAATGTTGACAAGAGTGAGCTGAAGTGTTTTTGTTTGATCTGGTCAAGCATGGACAAAAAAAGAGATTTGTGAAATCCCTGAAGTGTATCATAGAAAAGGGAGTATGCTAAGCAGGGATGTAAAAAAAATAAACAAATGCTGGCTTATGTGCACCAGCACTGAAATGCACGTGAGTAGGATATTAAACTGGTGCAGTGATTGAAAAGTTGAGAAGTGCCTGTACTGTAAATAAGTAAGAAAAATCTAAATGTTCTTGGAATGTGTAGCAAACTTGATAGAACGAAGAAAATTATTTAGGGTGGTTGTCATTTATGCCACCCTGAAGAGGTTTGACCAAATCTATGCAAGCCAGTGAGAACAAAAAAAGCCCCGTGAAAGTGGATGACAGATTAGATGAATTTCCCAGCGTGATGGTGGGAGCCTCAAAGGACTAGTTACTGGAAGGATTGGGTGTCTGGACAGGAACAAGTTTAGATTCAAACACAGCCACTGTTCTGAAGAAGCCTCATGGTGGAGGCATTAGCAGGTATGGTGGTACCAATTGTTGATACTTTGTAGCCCATTAACTACAGCACTAATATCACAGGGTAGAGAAAACTCTTGTAGTTCTTACTCACATATATTATTATAAAAAGTCATGCCTTTCCCCTGCTCCATACATACATAAATCATACTTTTTTTCTTTTTGAAATACAAAATTGTTCTAATACTGATGAATCCTTCCACCCTTCACCCTAAACAGGTGACAATTATAACACCTCTCTCCTTATTTTAAAATGCACCGTTTTCCTTTAATGAGTTGAGGTAGGACTCCTGCAGGACGTGTATCGTGGCTAAAAGACTATTGCTAAAGGGGTTGTCCACACCCTGCACAGTGTTCCACCATGATTCAGTTACCTGTGGGCACAAGATTGTAATATCAGAATTATGTTAACTGAACCCTCAGTGGTTGGAGCTAGCTCATGGGGCAATGACATGTGATGGTTTCAAATGGAGATAAAACTTTATACTTTCCATGACCTAGATACAATTATTTATGAATTTTCACGGAACAATGGTTAGTTCATGGATAGCATGGTAGAACAAGGGTGCTGAGCTATTAAATCTAGTTAACTTTTTCAATGTTGGATGTGATGAAGGTTAGACCTATAAGTGATCACTGAAGAAGGGTGTAGCACCTTTGATTTAAAAATATATTGAATAATTAATTCATCAATCATTGGGGGCACATTCTGGAGGGCACACTGCCTTGCCTACCCTACAACTGGGGCCTCCTCCACTCTGGGTTGTCTTTTACAGAAATTTCCTGATGAGCAGGGTTGACTTTTGGGTAGCCTGGCACATTTCATGGACATGTTCATGGACTATGCAGGTAATAGGCCTCAAGTCAGTCTCACTGAGGAATCACTGGTTTGACACAGTCTTTCCAGCAATACCCCAAAGACATCAGTCTGCCTCTATAAGTCATTACAGTAAAAACCCTCAGTTATCTGGGTGCACCGTATCCGACCTCACCCGTATCCAAGAATTTTTAAAAATATTTGATTTTTTCCAAAAATTTTTTTAAAAATTGTCATGCACCGCCAAAAGTCGTTCATATTGCCCGCGCAATGCCTCTAAGCTCTGTCCGGGCGCATATTTACGAAAGGTTGTCAGGTTTTTGTCCCGCGGAGTCTAGCCCCACCCCCTGCAGTGATGTTACACGTGATATCTCTTGATTGGCTGCTGCCTCCCTCCTCCCCCTCTCTGCCCCCACTCCCTGCCCCTCTCCCTTCCTCCTCCAGCATATAATGTGTCATTTGTTTGTTGTGTTTTTTGTTACTGTCTAGTAGCTCCTCTTCATCTTATTCCTTTTCCTATGACCAGTCAGTCAGTCTCTCTCTCTCTCTCTCTCTCTCTCTCTGATATATATATAGATATATATATATATATATATATATATATATATATATATATATATATATATATATATATATATATATTTTTTTTTTTTTTTTCCCGTGTGCCCCTGTGGCTCTATTAACCCAGATACCAGAGGGTTTACTGTATTTAGAGAGTCCAAAGGCATCAGTCTGCCCCTTTCAGTCATCATTTAGAGAGAAGATCCAGATCTTTGTCCTTCTGTACAGGAACTGACAACACTGTATACTCGTACTGGCTTACTGTATGGCTGTGAGACATGGACAATGAATATCAACTTTCAGAGGTTTGTCAATGCCTTTGGTACCAAGTGCCTTTGCAGGATCATGGGGGTATCGCTGGAATGACTTTGTGCCAAACCAGTGACTACTTCAGGAAACAAGAATTGAGTCACTAGCTTAGTTTGTGAATACCGCAGGCACATGGCATGATTCTTGGACTTCAATCCTGCTTAACCCCTTCAATCTGGCGACGCCGATGGGCGTCCGACGGCGTCACGGTATGGAAAGGGTTAGTCCTCTTCTAAACCGTGCCCGTAGAGCCAAAGTTAGCATTTAGAGACTATGCAGGTAATTGGTCTTGAATCAGTCTCATGGAGTAATTGCCAGGACTCTCTGTCTCAGAGTCACAATATATCCCCCTTGAGACTACTAATCTCATTCAATAGGTAAAGCAGTCAGTGATCATCTGAGAGGCTCAGGACATTCCAGGAGCTCACACGCAGAGCCCTCTGAAAGTTAATCTCTGGAATGGTTCTGTGGGCGGGTGCCCCTTCTGTCTCCCTGGCCACACCAAAAGCAAAAAAGAATTCATCACCTAGTTGCTGTAAAAACAAATGGTTTGCCCTACCTGTTATAAAACAATGACAGCATCTGAATGCCTAATTCTGCCACTCCCAACCCCATGGCTCAGCCCGTCTTCAAGTACAACATGAGTAAAATAAAATAAAGGAATATCTATTTTGTTCTTACCTCTATCTGGGGTGGTTCATAACCTAAATAACTTGGAATGATGTTGCTGCTGGGGACAGGAGACATAGGAGCAAAGACATTCATAGACACATTAAATTTGATGTTGTTCACATATAACTGCGTCACTGCAAACCAGCTGAAAGATAAGTAGTATAGTTTACTTCCCTGTGTAATATATCAATAATTAAAGTCTTATAATGGGAATAACATTTAAATTTCATAACTGCATAAGCTTAGGGTTGGTCACTTTTATACCCATCTTGAGATGGTATGCAATGAATCTCTCTAACCCCTCACTCACATCTGGCAAAAAGTGATTCTGTAAGGACACTAATTAAGTGTGTCTCAGAATGCATAAACGACAAATCTGCATGGCTTCCTTAGTAAGTCAGTAATGAATTTAATGCCTTAAGGAGAACTAACCTTGATTTGACAACCTCCACAAAGAAGTCGATGCCTATGAAGACACTCTGGGTGGGCCCTAGGTCTCCTGTGCTTCGTGCCTCATCCTCACACACCTGTTGATGCGCGTGGGATTAACACAATGTCTTGTTTATTCTTTGCACTTTTATTTTAAGTAACTTCTAAGTGTAAATTTGAATTAGGGAAAGTGAAAAAAAGTTTGCAGATTGACTGCGGATGAAATATACTCTAAAATTTCAATAAAGGATGCTACAAAAGTAAAAGATATGTCTTGAGAGTAAATTGTCAGAACTGCATAAAAAGTTGGATTGAAAAGCCAATGTCCACTTGAGAGTAAAGAGCATTCAAGAGGGAGGATGAACACCTGGATAGACTATGGGCTAAGTGTTCTGGGTGGGATCAAACACATGCTCATGGAGGCAAGGGTACAATATTTGTTTACTCAAATGATAAATTCACTCCCTAAAATTTATAATGCAATCCTCAATACAGAAAGTAAATAGTAAGTTGCAGAAACTTGTCATGTGGACACACTAATTGACAGTAACAATCAAGAATCCACTCTTGAAAAGTGAACCCAAGCCTCAACTTCTTTTTCCCTCAAAGTATCCACAGCCTTGAATCCTTACCTCCTGCGCTGTCTTTGCTGCCTGCCAGCCACGGGTGCTGTTGGGTGGCTGGCACAGTGTGTCCAGTAGCCTGCAACATGAACATTGCAGCTATGATGTTCAGGCATTATCAAAGCAATGATTCTCTTGTGTTTAGTTACTTAAACTATTTGATGACATTTACCCCATTTAAAAAAAAGTCATATTCTCAATATTCATTTTTTGTGATGATCATTAAATTGCATGATCACAAACACTGACATAAATCCCTTTTCCTTTCAACAGTGTCTAACAAAACCATTGTATTTATGAGTTTTGAGGCCAGGAACTTTGGTGTTTTATAGGTTAAATTTTTCCATGATATGTATCATATCTTTCATTCTAAATAGTGATATGATGTGAGGAAAGGCACATCAATCCCCTCTGACAAACTAAATTTTTTGTGACCACTCCCTGTGAATGAGCATACGTAACAGACTCACCGGACATTTAATCCACCATCTTGAAGGATCTTCATCAAGTTGTTGCCAATCCTCTCAGAATTTGCTAAGATTGCTACCTCTTCCTCCTTCAGGCCCGAGAACTGAAAGTCTGGCAGTGGCTCTGGCGTCACCACAGGCTTGGGCTCAGGCTCAGGTTCAGGCAGAGGGATGCCATTGGGGGGACCCACAAGGTTCTCATCCACCATAGCAACTGAGTGGAAAATGGCATCATAAAAAAATGTCAATGAGAATGTGTATTAGACTCAATAAGATTGCTCAACTTAAATAAAATTATCATCATAAAACAAATAACTAAATACACACAATATTGACAGTTGTTTTAACTGCAGCTCACATGAGCAGTTTTTTAGCACCAGAGCTCCAATTCAGTTAATCTGTTTCCTGGGAATGGTGGCGTGTTATTAACACGGGTGTTCCGGGCTCAGGATCTGCCAGGCCAAGACTGAGCCATATCCCACATCGTCAGTGTTTATGTACATACAAAGAGCAAAATTTAAGAAAATATTCAAGACTAGGAGCAAGAAGGCATCAATTTGCAAAATTGGGTGTCACTAGGACACCTAGCTGGACTCCCCAGCAACTGTATTTACATGTCGTGGGAAACCAAGGACCTCAGCTTTGCATGGAGTACACTGTACTAAGCTGCAAAGGAGTTTACTGCTTGGACACTCTTTGGATTTCTAAGAATTTGTTAGTTTTGTTCAAGAATGTTTTGATTGCAGGTCTAGGAAATAAGTCACCAAAAAACTGCTCATGTAAACTATCATTTATGGAAACTAACACAGTACTGCCAATGGACAGTTGAGAGAAATGGAATTAAGAGGCCAATAGTGAAAAAACAATTACAATAACCGTGATGTCACCAACTTATTCTATTAATGATTATTTATGAAATTCCATGCAGCCTTAATATGTACATGCTATTAAAATCCATTAAGAGTTTTGCATAACTCATTGTGCTAAAAACACCAAAAATTAGTTAGACCTACCATCATTAACTAAAGTGAGATGGTACATAACAACAAGCACTGGGGCGGGCTCCTCTTCCCCAGACTCCTCGGACTCAAAATAACACGAGTAGGTGTCATTGTCTCGTAAGTTGGGGTAGGGCCCAGCAATTAACACCAAGTCCCCATCATTTGAGAGTGAAGTGCCCAGGATCCCAGCCATATCAATTGGGCCAAGGAACAAAGTCCTTCCATTGTAATCCCAAATGGTCTGCAGAGAGAATTCTTAATCATCATCATGATTTCCACCTCCAATATAGGTATGGTTCATGAATTAACTATGTTTCAGATGAGGCAAAGAGGATTATTTCATAATTTGGCATCACTGTCTAGCTGAGTAGGGTTGATGCCAGTAAAATGAATGTCTAAAGTCAATGTTGAATACAATACGTCATCCTGAATGTCTATTTCTAGCTTGGAACTGGAGCCTAAACTGTATCTAAGCTTCTTGTTAATTTGGCAGCAATTTGAGGCAGCTTTTCTACTGCTCATTGCACGCTGCCCTGACCTCTCACCCGGAGTCAGGTTGTGTGCTCCCTGGGGAAGCCACATGTGTGACCAAGGCCTAGTAATTAGGCCAGCCTTCCCATTCCCCATCCCCCCAACCCCTTCCCTAAATGCATTGCAACTTTTTTATAAGACCTTACATTGTAAAATTTAATAATATTGCTTACAAAGTGTGGGGAAGACACTGTGCATGTGACTGGCTGTCTGAAGCCATTATCTAGTCATCAAGAGGCTTAGGAAAAATATTTATTGAAATTGCAAGATTAAAATACAGTATAGTACTTACATATTCTGAGTCATATCCCTTGCAGCTCAATGTGATTTCCTCATACATTGGTGGCTCTGTGGTGGTGGTGGTGGTGGTGGTGCTGGTAGTAGTGGTTGTAGTGGTGGTTGTAGTTGTCATGGGAGTTGTTGTGGGGATTGCCGTGGTAGGAACTGAGAACGTTGTGGGCATGGGAGTGGTAGTGACAGGGTCTGCTGTTGTGTAAATTGAGGTTGCAGTATCTGTGGGTGGTATTGTTGCTGTTGTAGAGCTTGTTCCTTCAGTTGTGGGGACAGTCTTCATTGTTGTTGTCTCTGTTACTTCAGGATCATCCATGTCTTTGTAGTCTACAGGATAGTAATCATAATCATGGGGTGTTGTACTTTCTGTCACTGTACTTGGCATCTTTGTCGTTGCCAGTGTTGTACTTTCTTGGGTTGTTGTCCTCAGAGTTGAAGTTGTTATTAAAGATGTGGTTGTTGTCCTCAGAGTTGAAGTTGTTATTAAAGACGTTACTGCCGAAAATATTTAACTAGTTAAACTCGTAGTACTGGATTAAAATTTGATGAGTTTTCCATCAACATAATGGTAAACTGATGGAATATGATGAAGCTTAAGAATATTAACCAAACATATAGGTGACTAAAAGTGGTTCTTCTTATTTATGTTGACTATGATTGGTCAAGTATGATTGTGTACCTCTGGACTGTTTTCCTGCCATATTCTTTTCAACTTTACTTATATCACTATTTCAGATATATACCACATTTCAGAACCAGAATTTTCCCACCAATGAAGTAACAGTCACACCTTCTCCTAAGATGGACACTGATGTCTCCTGCAACACGTGGTCTGGGTGTTCAGCGCTGACACAAGTGTACACGCCACAGTCCTCCTCCATCACGTCAGTCACCGTCAGCGTGAACACCGCTCCCTCGTCATCTGACTCGGATATCTCCAAAACATACTTGTTGGTTGTGTTCTCATCTGACACCATTAATTCCTTCCCATTGTATAGGAAATTCACCTGAAAGTCGTCGTCATTTACTTCTCATACCTCACTGTACAAACACTAACAGGATATAGGAAAGTTAAGAAACATTCTAATGAAGTCTTGATGCACATACATTTTCTCTCTATTGAAAATTAATTTAGGTTTTACCTTCAAATGAGTTACATTTTCATAAAACCGTTATTACTCTATTTCTGATGCAAAACAGAGTAAGATAAAGTTTAAGAAAATTAAGAAAGCTGTGTCATCAAGTAATGTGGGTCACAGTGCCATTGATCCATCATTAATGTGTTAGAGCATCATACTGCAAGGCAGACTATTTATGATAATGATATCACTGAACTTTAATGTTTTGAGCATCATGTCATCTCTGCTCTAAAACAATACTCACATTTTTTCCTTTCGGTGAGTAGCAACTGATGGAAACATTTTCACCAAGCTGGGTTGTTAGTAATCCTGGGAAATAAAAATGAAATTGCAGTTCTGCCAAATTTTTAAGTCCATAAGTCTAGTGTTACTCAAAATAGAGAACATTTTTTATCCTGCATTGGCACAAAATTTGAATTATTATAATAACCAATGTTTTCCACACACCTTCAACATTAATAGAAAAATTTCTCCTGTATAACTCCACTTCATTGAGAGCAACTTGACAGATGTACAATCCAGAATGCTTGAGAGTAGCATTAGGGACAGTGAGCAGGTAAGAGTTATTGGAGACGTCCAACTTGTATCCATCCTGCTCAGCAAAGTTAATGCTGCCTTGTGTCAAAAGTGTAGTCCCTGGATACCGCCACCAGCTAACCTGGAAGGCAATCAGGCAGGTTCTTGTTGCATTCAGGAATAAAACCATGATGGCCAGTCAGGGCGTCACTGGTTAAAATGGAAAAAACATATTCAAGAAATCTGTATCTCCAATGCCCTTTCCCTCCAAAGGATTTTATTTTATTTTTTTGTTTTTGTTTACAATGTCTTTCAATAATTTAAAAAGTTGCTCATTCAATGTATTACAGTAAGACCTCAGGTATCTGCATTAGTTCAGGCCAAGAACCTTGTGTATATATAAAATATCCAGATAGTTTCAAAGGAATTTATATACCAAAACCCTCCCAGACATATTGAAAAAGTCACACACCAACCTATGCTTTCCTTACAGCCAAACTGGATCTCGTGACTTTATGGCACTGTAGCATGTTCAGCTATGGTTACACTAGCCACTCATATCCCTGTACTGGAGCCCCGACCAGCCTTACCCACCCAGGGGAAGTAGTCACAAGGCAGTAATAACCATCCACTCAGTTAAGGCAGATCCTGTTTCTAACAAAACAACAAGAAACAGCTGTTTATAAGATCAAGGGAGTGTGTAATATAGCCGTCACTGTGCTTTTTTACTGAATGAAGAGTAAAGGTAAAGTTAGATGCATTTGCTATGGCTGCATGATCTGCAGTGCTCATCTCTGTCACACCAGCATGACCCAAGTATACAGAGGTGCGGTAGGATGGACAGTCACTGGCTCCCTGCTTGCTCTGCACCACCCAGTGCTCTCCTGCATAAATCTCTCACACTATCTGTATATTATGCAGATTTTTTACATTTCACTCTTAATACAGATGATTTCCCTTTCCCTAACTTAACTACACCTCATGAGGATACAGTGACTGGTTTGCAACAAGTTGCTCTGCGGATAATGTTGAGTTGCGGGGAATGTAATGCAGATACCTGAAGTTTTACTGTATTGAAAAATATGCTTTTTAGAAACAACCCTGTCTTGTAGTGAAAGTTCTCTGCTTGTTGCTCTTCCCTCTGGATCCTGAGCAGTAAGGTCACTGGCCAAAACTTACCAGAGAGGAGGTCACATTGCTAGCCACGGAGCAGTCTAGTGTGGCAGGATGGCTCAGAGGAGGCTGCACTTCAGTTCTTGAGGACACAAAATACTTCAAGGGATCTGCAACTGTTGGAAATTTAAGTGAAACTGATACCTTAATAAAGAAAATATGAATTATTTGTAGTACATCTTATAAAGTCCTGGATGGAGATACCATAATGAGGAAAGTTAAAAAAAAAAGTGAAATGGCTTACCTGCACCAAAAGTTGGTGGTGTGTAAGGTTACCAGTTCCTGACACTGTCTAGTACTAAAGAAATCAAGCCCACACACAATACAAATATACAAAATTGTAAGGCAACAAAACAAACATAAATGCCATTAATGTGTGTAACAATTATGATGACAAATAATGCAGCTAAATAGGTCCTGATAAATGTTTCTGAATAATATACTGTCTCCATGACCAACCTTCAGACTCTTCTAAAACCAAGTATTTTGGGTAGATGATCAATGTTGTACTGCCCAGCGTAACATTGTTGATGGAGCAGCTGTAAGTGGTGTCCAGAAAACTTGACGTGATCATCAGGCCCATCACACCGTCGTGGATGTACGGGACAATGTTGGGATCCTGGATTTCTGATTCATTGCCTGAGGTAATTTTCAGCTCCAGGTCTGCATCAAACCACGACATCTGCAGAAAAGTGGCTTTGAAGATCACAGGTTCATTGTAGCATTAAATGTTTACAGAAGTTTTACTCATATTCACTGCTGTGAGGTGCACAGCTGCCAGTGCCCACTATGTTTTGGTGCAAATTGGATAATATAATTATTATTCACCCCATTATTTACCTCACCCCACTAAATGCATGGAAAATGTAAAGTACATGTTTATAGCATCAACCACAAGCTGCATTTTACGAACAAGAGAGTAAGAAATTAAATATTTTGTTCGTGATATGAAAGTGAATGTGTTCCAAGGCTTACCTCCAGGTCATCCTCAAGGGTCTGGACACAGGGCAGGAAGGCAGGTTGGTATTCCACTACCACAACTTGCTGCAGCATCATGCTGGCATAATCTGTGAAGAAGAAAAGTTAGCTCTAGCCGCAGCAATGGAGTGGTAGCTTTGTACATTGCATGGTGTGCTTTAAGCATCAACAAGTTGCCCACCCCTGAGGAAGGTGAGAGTGGTGCTGGCATTCAGTGGAGCCTCTGTGGCAAAGTTTGAAGCTTCACAGAAGTATTCTGCATTTTTGTCTGAAGCATCAACTTTGATGTGTAGCTCAGCCCTGGTGAAGCCTTCATACACGAGTTTTTCTGATGGCAGCTCCTTCCTGGACCCATCCACAACCCTGTACCATCTCAAGGTTGGGGGAGGAACTCCTCCTCTACAAGAGCAGGTAAGTGTGACGGCATCCCCGAGCAACACTTGTCTGCTGGCCTCGTCGCCCTCAATAATGGGTGCTTCAGGAGCTGCAAAATAACAAAGATTTAATTTTTTCACTCTATCCAGTACTATAGATAAGAACAATATTTGACAACTAAGCAATATTTGAACTATATCATTCTAAGCTAAAAAGAAGCACAAAACCTTTCGATTCTCCAAATATTTGGTAAAGTGTGTTGGCCTCGCTGGCTGCCAGGTCTCTGCACACCTCCGTCTCTGCCCGGCCCATGGTGAACAGGTGGTCCTGGTTCATGGCCTCCTCAAATGTGAAGCACTGATAACCTCCTTCATCGTGTGCAACTTTTCCCATGAGGTAGTGAGTGGAGCCTTCACTCCATATTGCCACACACTGAACAAGAGTAGCTGTGTCACAAATCAAAGGGTGAATATAAATATCATCTCGGGTAATTTCATTCAACACAACTGAAAATTGAGAAAAGGCAGAGGACACCATCTGGTAAGTATAGTTAATGAAGTTTCATGGAATCATCTGAGCGTAAAGGAGTGAACAATGTGTCTAGCTGTAGAGTATTGCTAGAGATTGTACCAGAGATTAATTTTGCCAAAAAATCATGATGTTTACATCTTCATAATATTGTCACAAATCCAAAACTAATAAAAAAAGCACCAAACAAACATCCCATGCAAGGACTATGAATTTCACTTCCCTCCTCCCACAATACAGCTCCACTTGGAAGCTTCCATCAACCCTGGCGTGTGGCACTGACGAGAGAGCTTACATCATACTCACATGCAAAGCCTGAGTCTCTCGGAGAATGGCATTGGTTATACAGGAAGTGGAGTTGCGTGCCATTGGAGAGCAGCTGAGAATGAGTTTCTTCACAGGTATCGTGAGGCTGCTCATACACGAAGGACCGGGAGCCAGGGAAGGGACAAGTAATCCCTACGTCCTTCCTGATCAATGCCTCGCGGGGCTGCTCTTCCACCATGCTACACAGAGAGTTCAGGTCCTCATTCCTTTCACATGGAGCTGCCAGAAAGAATAAACCATGATAAAACATTGCCTAAAACATAAAGCAACTAAAATTTCAGTAGTGGAATGTATAAAATGTAGAAAATTTTGATGTCTAAAACACTTTCTTGCAAGTACCATGAAATATCCTCACATAAGTAATGACAATGTATCCATGTAAGTTTTACAGAGATGCTTAACTAACACACAGTGAATTGGCAACTCACATTTCTTAAAATGAAGGAGGTTGAAGTGAGTCTCTTTGATCATGTAGCACATGTTACAAGTAGGGCTGTGGGATGGAAAGTTACAAAGAGATTACACTAAATATATAGAAAAAAAGTCTGATAATCCATAACTAACAGTGGGTATATACATGCAGAATATATTGATTCATTTAGCTTTCTGCGAATATAATTACATCTCAATAACAAAGCCCTCCATCACAGAGAAGCACAACATTACCCTCTCATGAAGTACTTGTCTCCCAGTGCCATGTCACACACAATCTCCCCAAAGATGCCGCCCCCAATAGGGATGTCACCGTCCTTCGTCCACCACTCACCACTCCAGTGCACTGGTAGCGCACACTTCTCTGATGGGGTAAAAGGTAAATTTCTTGTTATATACAGCATGATTTTACTACATCTTCCTCACTTCTCCTGATTCCTGATGGCATTACAGTTATCAAATCTGTCTCTAAATCTGAACCCATTTTCTGAAAATAACACTTTGGAGAACACAGCATATTGCCCTTACTCATCCTTCTTCTGACTTTGCTATGCCCATTGTTTTCTATGCCCTATCTTGCTCCTCAGAAGGCTTATGGATGAAGTTCAATTATGGCACTGTAAATCACTTACCAAACTTTGGAGACTCCTCTACAGTCAAGGAGAGGTTGTGAGAGACTCCCTGCCCTCCTCCTTTACGGTTCCTCAGCAAGCAATGGTATGTTCCTGCATCACTGGGCTGGGCATTAGCAATGATCAAGTCATACTTTGAGGTGTTCCCTGGTCTGAGTGTGGCAATGTCCAATGTGTATCTGTCGTGCCCCATGGCCAAGAAATCATCACGAGAAACCACCTCTGTTCCACCACTGACTTCTCGAACCCATGTTATCATCTGTTGGCACAAGGTGTTTTTAGACATTGATCCTCATAATGTGACTTCAAACACAAGAACTTAACATACCTCATAATTACATTAACTTTGAATATAAAGAAATGAATGAGTTGTAGTCCATCATCATAACTTGAATAAAGAAGAAAGGAGGGTTAGGAAAAAGCACTAAATAAATGGAAGTCATTCCAGGATCATTAATCCCTTGCACCCCAGGGCACCTTTATGTACATCCTGTTTTACCAGGAAAATATCCTTTACTGAATTTCCATAAAAAAGTGCCTTGAAACCAACATGGCATTTCTTACTAAGAGGCTGGTGCAGACATGAATTGTGCATGGCAATGTAAATAATACAAGCAAAGAAACTGAGTAAAAACTCAGGTGCATGAAGCACTCTGGACTTGCCAATACATAAGTCAGTTGAATTCTACATTTTTCAACAATACTTAGTAAATCAGAGCAGTTATTCTTAGTACGCTCGGGATCAATTGAGGCAGAAAACCAGACACTAAACTCACACAGTTAAACTCAGAGTAAAAATTACGACTTAGGAACTTACATATTTTTTGGAAGGGTCCTCCTGAAAGTGGAAGATAACCACCATTAATATTTCTGAGGCAACAGAGTTAAAGTAAAGGGAAAAATGCTTCAGGTGGCTTCACAGCCATGACCAAACCAATGTTTTGCAAAGGAAAAAAATTAGAACTTATGGATGCCAGTAGTAGTGTTGCACTATAAATACTGAGGGTTCCTTCCTTCCCTTGAGTGACATCAATATAGTATAACAATCCTCAGTCTCCTACTGTAGGGCCAACATGGCAAGCAAATACTGCCTTTCATCTCAAAGAATGAGTAACTTTGCCCAGATGCACATATATTCCTGGAGATATAATGAGTATTGATGCCATATCCCTTCTTTCCTTGTTCTATCATGTATTATTCCTACTTTATCAATGCATTCAACTCAAGATTAACTAACCAAACTTGTTTTCTTAATGCAATCACTGCAGTTGGCAGGGGAACACTTATATTTCTAGGACCTTTTTCCTAGACAATTGTACACCACTGACTTATTAGACACACTCACAGAGCCAAGCAGCACAGATGCTCTGCAGGGGAGGACGACCACCTCGGAGGACTGCACTATTATGTCTTTTACTCCATTCCCTGTCACTGAGAGCGGTGACTCTGAAAAAATTGGTGTACAACTGCTCAGCATTTAATAATGGAAGTAATCTTAAAAGCTAGTGAGAAAATTTCAATTACAGCATTGTACTACATGTAAACTTTTATCTTAACTCTTGCTACTGCAAAGACATGCAAAAACTGTTTAAATATGTTAATCTTATCAAGTTACAGCTCTCCCTGGGGCAGCTGACCCAAGTCTGCATATTGATTTACAATGAAGTTTATTGTTCTCAGCTTCTCCATAATTCACTGTATCCATGTGAATAGTATAAATATCCATGGTCCATTCATGTTTTGTTTCCCCATGAAAGGAGAGGAAGTTGGATAGCCCAGGTCTTTCAAGTAGGTATAGGTCTCGCTGCCAAAGAAAGTGTGATTTGAAGTGACATGAAAAAACTGAAGTGCACAAAGAAACTGATCTAAATGGGAGCAAGGCCCAAGACATGGATAAAGACTTCAAAACCCCTTAAGCCAGGGGTTCCTTCTGGCACGATGCTAGCACCCACCCACCTCCCATCTCAGTGGCCTAGGTTCAAGTTCTGAAAGGGATATTTGCAAAAAGATTTTATTCTCCTGATTAGATCAATCGCTCATGTGTTTCAAGTGGAAACCTCCCTACAACAACAGTATGACTTTTCAGTATTCTTCAACATCCCTGCAAAAACCTCCTGTGACCTCTGGCATTCTCCAATGCACTCACCTGCAGCTTGAAGAGTTTCAAGTTAGAAGGTATCTCATAGCTCTACAGGGTCCTTTGAGGGTGCCGAGCACACTGAACTGTTATGAGACTTACTGTTACAAGCCAGTAAATACTCATTGCAAGAAATACTACAAACAATGAAATTAAAAACTTTTGAAAACTTGACTCACCCCCAATGAGTTCAGAAATCTTGTATGTCAAGGCAAAGCTTTCACCTATATCACCACATAATGGGGCGTTGTTGTGGCCCATGAGGTAAGCATACTCCCCACCCTGTTCATGAGTGTAGGTGAAGCAGCGGTACTTCTGCTCCAGGTACATGGATGAGTTAGTGAGTAGCCTGGTGATGAGGTAGTGAGTGGTGTCATCAGACCAGTCAGCCACACACTCAAACTCTTCAGCTGTTGTGGGGGAATGGTTGTTCCATCAATGTTTATGGCCATTAGTATGTAAATTTTTTGTTATTAACATTCAATGAATATGTGACAACTGAAGAAAGTCTGGGGAAAATAAAATGTAAATACAGAGTAACTGATTATCTAGAGGGCCACAAATGTAAGTGAATAAGAAATAAGAATAAGAAATAATACAAGGAAATTCTGACTTGACAACAGCTGCATGTAAGCAAGGAGAGAAAAGTGGAGCACAACAAGGCCTAATAAAAAGAAAGCTTACCCACTGGCCTGGATGGATCCCTTAACACCCAGCATGTTGGGTACTGGAACTTGAGGAGAGAAGCTGTGCTGGAGGATATGAGTGATGGGTCATCTGTGCAGGCCTGCTGCTGAAGCTCTAACAAGTATTTGCGTGGCCCAGTGAAGGGGCAGCCCACGGCCTTAGTGTCTATCCGAACAAGATTTATGAAGTCATTTTTTTCAGTTGAGGAGCACAGCGAATCTACTTCCAGCTTCTTCTTGCATTTAGCTGAAATAATATATAAATGAGACCAATAAACTTAATGTCTATGACTAAAGCTATGTTTAATAATCATTCTCAAATTGAAAAATTTATTGTCATCCAATAGGAAGCTCTAGAAACAGAAATAGCAAAGGAATTTTGTGCAAGCTCAAATTTCTTTTTGTCATATTATCAATTCTTAGAAAGGCGAGTCTTGCTACCTCCACCATGACCATCACGCCGCTGAGAATCCCTGCCTGCTGGGAGGTGGAGGGTTCCTAATATCAAGTCTTTTTTCTGGGGTCATTTGATTTCATGTCAACTTCATGTTTTTTTGCGGCCTCCATTTGCTAGGTAATTATTTCTGAGGCTGTTTCCCAGGCAATATTAAGGTAAATGTATATTTTTCATGTTAGAATATTTTGGGGTTTTATGGTTTGGAATGGAAGCAGTTTACAGGTAACTTTTGGTTTTCCATATGCTCTTGTCAAATAATTATCAGGGCTCAGTGAGAGGCAGGTGGTGGGTGGAGGAGTGAGGGGGGTCCAGAGGGCTAGTAGCAGCAAGTGGAGCTAGGCAGGGAGGTGTGCAAGCAGTCAAACAACATCTTGACAAAGTACTTTTTGGATTTTAGTTGATTTAGGGAAAAATACATTTTGTTTTTCATCCATTATTTGACAATTTCTCAGACTGGGATATTTTTTTCTCTGTGGTACTCTTCACCCAAGGAGTACGAGTCAGGGTTGTGAAAGCCATCAAAGCAATTATCTCCATTTCCATAAGAAAAAAAGAGCTAGTATTTGAATAAAAATATAGAACTTACAGATTTTGTACTGGAGCAGATTCTGGTGTCTCTGGGAGAAGTAAACACAGCGGTAGCACTGTCTTCGGCTGAAACAACATTATCACGTTAGACGCTTTGATAGCAATAATCCTACTTTCTGCAATAAGGGCAGAGGAAGCCCTGTGTACCTGCCTTCACTGGCATGGATTAGGATATCATCCACAGCCACCATTATTAATATTTTGAAACTCTTACTTGTGTTGTATGATAAAGTTCCCTCCTGATTTCAGCAAACAGGATGATCGCTTAAACTCTTGAAATGCGATGTCTGACACCTGCCGGTACTTGGTGTCGTACCACTGGCCCAGCCAGTCGGAGGGAAACTCGCAGCTCCCTGGCGAGGAGACATACAATGCAGATCAGATCACAAGAATCATGGAGAGGGTTTGTTGGTTTTATAATTCAGAATAATAAGAAATGGGTAAGTGGTTTTGTGACACTCAAAGGTTGTGTGGATAAAGTGGAAATGGAATTCAGTTCATTAAACATGAACTAGTATTGTCAAATAAAAGAATGTTTGTCTATCTTTATTTAGCCTCATATTTTCACATCAGCTCAAATTTTTGCATTTTTCTCTTGATATGGATACTAGCAGGAAGGGAGCATATTAGTAATATAACATACCTCATATGATTTACAGATTAAAACTATTAGGAAGGAAAAGAAAACAATCACTCTAAAAATGAGAAGTTTAAACAACACAAAATGTCCTTGCCTGGGGCTTCCACACTGAGATGGTAGGTTTTGGAGTCCTCATAATCCACGGCAAGCCTCCTCGTGGAGGAACAAACGTACTTCCCAGAGTCTGCTGCCTCCACCCTCTTCAAGGTCAAGTCATATGTGGTCATTCCTGTGTCCTTGTCCACAGCATAGTTCACAGTCATGCGATCAGCCTCAAGGTGGACAATTTCATTGTTATCAACAATGATTTCTGGCACACGGTGAACCATTCGATTCCAGGATATGTACTGAGGAAAGTGAAACATCATTTAAATAACACAATAATATTACTAATTGGTCAAGTTTATATTTACTTATGAATTTAATATTAATGAATCATAGAAACATTTAATTAAAGCAAATTACACTTACATGCTGCCGCTGAGACAGAGGCTCATTCTGAAAAGAAAATAATAGTTTGAAAGCAATATTTCTGACAATTCCTGGCTTAAAGGTATGTCACATAAGGAAAGTGAGATGCTCATCAGCTCAAATAAATCTTCTCCATGAAGTCTATTTGTACAATTTACTACGCAAGGGAGATTGTTGCATATGACAACCTATAAAGCACTTTATTACTCTAAATGAGTCTTTGAAAATTGCCTTGCTTCTCATATAGTCAAGGTCTGGCTCAAGGGAGGCATTACAGAGAAAGGTAAAGTTGGACGCATACACTTGGTGCCTGCCCTCCCTGCCCCACTGGCCCTGGAGCCTGTGGTGGGTCAAGAGCCCATTTCTCATTACTATTTTCAAATCAGCCACCAAGCAAGTGTTGAGTTTTTAACAGGAAATAGTGAGACTTAACAAGAGCCTAAATACATAAGAAACTTCAAACTGACCTGAGGGCTTCAAATGCCAGGCAAAAACATGTTTTTTGTAATATTTTTTCAAGAAAAGGCTTGCCAACGCAGGCGAGTCTTACATGCTCACGTGCCTTACATGCCGTCAAATACAGCATCATACTGCTCTAGGTCCGCTGCTCCTAATTTTGAAATATTGTCAACATAATAGAGGAACCAAATATGTGCCACACATTCAGTGGTCTGAATATGTGTTGTAAAGAAGCAATATTTAATCTTTGATCTATAATATAAAACCACCATTAAATCACCCACCGTAATTCTTTTTAGTTTACTCGATGGCTCATTACATTGTTTGGAGAGGTTAAGATGATGCCCTTGGTGCATTGTCATTGTCTGAATTGTCTCAATAAAAGTTCTATGGAAGGCTTTATATACTTTTTCTAGCAAACTATTGTAACGATGCAATGCAACTCACAAAGTCTATCACTGCTGGCACAGAGCAGTGGAAGGTGACGTCATCTCCTGGAAGTGCTGCAAGCTGTTCTGGAATGTCTACAGAAAGAAGATATAGAAGCATTAAAAAGCTTATAAAAACATTCATGACTGATAAAGTTAGGTCTCTCAATATTATTCCCTAATGTAAATCATATATTTGGCTCTATACAATCTTTTGATATTAAAAAATAAAAACAGCTTCTATGATCTTGAAACCTCTTTAAACATGCTGAAAAGTTCATACAGAGGTAAGGAAATACAACCTTCTCACCTTTTGTGGGTAGAGTATCTGGCAAGTTTGTAGTGGATATCTGAGGCAATTCTGCAAACAGTTAAGTTGAAATTATTATGAAGCAAATATCTTATATTAAAAATCATGCATTAGAATACTCAGTCTGTGTTCATATATGTTTTGTGCTCTGCACCATATCTAATGACTGTTAACCCTGCAACACAGGGCCACTCAGCCATAAACTACCTTCACAGCATTTCACAAGGTAGTATACTCAGTGAGTAACCAGAGAGTGAGAATGATTAACAAGCTAAAGTGATTGAAGACATGCTAGCCAATATGACATAAAAATACTGATAGGTAAAAAATGTAGAAAGATAAAGGAAAAGAAAGAGGAAGCAATAAAGAGAGGAGAGTTTAAATGATGGAAGAGAAAGAACAGGAATAAAAGGATATAGTTTTAGAAGTACATAGAAAATGTGAAAAGAATGAGAAAAAAAGGTAGAACATTTAAATGTCAAGAAAAAGGAAGTGGAGCAGAACTGAAAAGGAACAAGTCACTGGTCCCCATTCCTACCAGTGTGTCGCTGAGGCACCACAACAGAGACGGTGAGAGAGGAATAGGCTGGAGGTTCAGTGGAGGCGGCACACTGGTACGTCCCTTCATCCATTTCCTTTACCTGTGAGGCATCAACCAGCCAGGGGAGAGAAATTCCAGGTTATTATAAGTTTGTCAACCAGCCTGATGATCAAGCTCTGAGTCAGTCACAAAAATGAAGGTAACTAATAAGAAAGTCTAATTTATACTAGTATGAAAAGTTTGTCTACTGTGGACAATAATTAATCATTCAAAAGACTCAAATTCTACAGATAAAAAATGTCATACACTAATCTGCCAGATTCAACAAACATATCATGACAACATTTTCATTAGTTCCTAAAGCTTTACACTTACATCACTAATCCTCAGATAGATTAGCTTTGAGCCATCACTAGCCACGTCAGGCAATATTTCCACTCTTGGGTCCTCCACCAGTGTTATGTTCCCAACATAGAGGTACGAGGTGCTATGTATAAGCACGATGTCCTGTTGAAAAAGGTTCATCAACTCAAAACAGACTCAACTGATTCTTTTAAGGCCTTTCTTGGGTACACTGAACTAAACTGCACGAGGGAGAAGAGATAATATAATTTATGGATTTCTAGTGTTCATAGTACAAGTAAATATGTGTGATGAAGTGTATATAAATTTACACGAATATAGACACATGGATTGACACTGCATTTCAAAAGAAGACTACATATAAAGTCTGTACATAATTCAAACATTGACATTTCCAAAGATAAAAAAGGTGGTGTAAGGATATAGATTCCAGAGACATGAATTGGAGAAAAATGTTAAAAAATTAAGTTCTGTTCATCTACAACGCCTTCTGCTGGAGGAGCACTCACCTGCTGCACCACAGGACTAACAAGGCAGGTGAGCAGCAACTCCCCGCCCTCGAGCACACTCTCCGGGCCAGTCAGCTCCACAATGCGACCTGATGGAAGGGTTGGCTGCAGCAACTCAAACTCATCTATGGTCACAGGTGTCGGCAGCAAAGTGTGGCTCTCTAGTAACAATAAAGGAAGGATGAAATGGAACTGTTAATTTTATATTACCTACTTGTATTTGCCTAATTGTGATACACAGAAAATAAGCAATGCTTGTGGAAATTAATCTCTGAGTATTTGTCAAATTTGGCATTTGACTGAAGAACCTCTTTTTTTTCAAGCTGTTCCGCTGCTCTTACATCTTTTAGGAAAACTGCATTCCTTGATAGCTTTCAAGCAGTTGTTATTTTCCAACTTTTTATTCATGTGTAGTTGCTCTGTTCTCTCTTCTTTCCTTATAATGTATGTATGTGTTTGTAAGTACTTATCTAGTTGTGATATGCAAGAAATAGTCTAGGGTCATTGGGTCCCTCGTAAAAATAGTTTATAATCACAATCATCTGCATCAAGTAAATGGTCTCACTGACCTTTGACTGCAATGTCTATGCTTCTAAAGATGTCTGTGGTGAGGAAACATTCCATGACACCCGAGTCTGTGGCAGCAGCATTGGCAACTGTCAGGACGTGTGACACAGCATTCGTGTGTCCTGCCCCTGGGCCGGGTCTCTGCTGCTGCACCGAGTAGCGTGAGCCTGGCTGGAGGTCCACGGCCTCACTGTTGTGGAAGAACAGCACCTGCAGCATCCATTCGGCAGTGTCAGGAAATGCACAAGACAACCTGGTTCTTTATAATCCTATGCATCTACTATAACAGTATAAAAATTCATCATGTGTGAGCCTTCAGAATAGTTGTTAAATGTATGGATGCTGGTACTGTGATATGGATATTGGGCCTTGGATGAAAACAAATATATAAATGGATCAGAAAAAAGGTCAGGAGGGCAGTACCTCTCTGTTCCAGTTGGAGAAAGTGCAGGTTACATTGAAGTCTTGCCCAATCACCGCTGGGGACACCACCATGGACTCCACCAAAGGCTGAGGGGCTCAAAGAAAAGAGAAATATGCAACAACTTTTACCAAGGGAGAGTAAAGTTAAGAGAATAAATAAGAGTAAGTCAAAATTCTATTCTACTACCATAGCCTATTCTTCTTGCACTCCTCTGAATTCACATGAGTACTCTTAAAGAGCTTTTGATATGTCTCTCAAAACCCTCCTCTAATTTTGCCAAAAGAACTGCATCATCTAACTGTATGTATTGGTGTTGAGTATACCAACTGCTAGCCATGTTCCAAAACCTCCAATATGTCCAGATGATGTCAAAACAGAACCTGCAATATTTACTTATGCTTATCAGCACTAACATAACAAATGATGCAAGATGGATTGTGTGTAAAACAAATAATCAGTGATCTAGCCTTATCAACTCTTATTCCTCAATCAACTCAATATCTCAACCAGTTTAAATAAGCATAACTTTGAAGTGTTCTCTAGAAGCTAAGTTTCTTGTGCTTGGCCTACATCTATTCTGGATGCCTCATTGTATCCAAAAAACTCCCAACTCATTTTAATCTAAATTGCATATTTTATTAATTTCTCTATTCTTTATACAAATTCCTTCCTGTAAACTACTTTCACTATTGTCGTAGAATTTCCCTGCTCCACAGCCTTCACAGTGTTCTTAAGGCCTTTTACTTACTTCCCAGCCTGAGATGAGTGGTGGTGAGGATCTCCCGGTCATGCGAGGCGGCGCGACACACGTACTGCCCCTCGTCCGTGGTGGTGAAGCGAGGGATGAACAACAGTGCACTCAGCAGGTCAAACTGATGACATCAACACAAACTCATTAACTCAACACAACACTACTTGCTCATTATATTGAACACATTAAGAATATTCCTACAGGATGGAAACTCAAAACAGTTCTTACCACTATGGGCTCCTGGATGCCTTGCCGGTACCAGGCCACCATGGTGTCCGGCGGGCCAGACACGGAACAGTTGAGGCGCAAGTCATTACCTTCCTCTTGAAACACTACCTCGGGGGGAGCATTTACAAACTTGGGTGGCTCTGAAATAAAAGGGGAATACTTGAAACATATGATCTTCTTTCTATACTCAATAACTTATCAATTATTGCTCTAGTTAATAGTGATACAAATGTCTACACAAGCATGTATAATTAAGTTGAAGGAGAGGACTGTGTCATGTGTTTTGACTCTCCCTTATCCCTGCATCCTCCTGCCAAGGTTTTGATTTGATTATCATTTCCTTCACCAAACATGCAGACAAAAACCTTTCAAACTTCAGTCTGACTCTGAAACCAATGACCGAGACATTTCTAAAGTACTGCTCTTATAAACTTCACAACTTGCATGACATATATACACATCAGCCCTACAACTCTTCCTTTGTAGCTGTTCTTATGTTGCTACAAAAATAAAAGCCATCTAGTTCTTCCACTTTCCTCAAACAGGCCTCAACTATTTATCCGATGGCATAAACAAGACTTGCTAATCCTGGTCTTCCTGAAATTCCCTATTCAATGAACCATTATTACTTGTCATCAATTTGATCATAGCAAGAACAGTCCTATAATAGATCATTATTTGGCTATCAAAGCTTAACCTCATTATTTTTTTGCACTAACTGCATTTCTCTTTGAAAATTACTCTTAAAAAATTCATCGGTGCATGTATTACACTGTCACCGTCATTAGTAGTAGGATCAGCCATGCTTCCAATTAGCAGAATTTGAAGCGGGTGCTTATGAAGGAATAAAAATTAACTGTAAGAGGAGAAAATTTACTAAATTTGAGAAATAACCAGTTACACATCACTCATTATCACCTCAACGCAACTTCCCAAATGATAAATACCATAAATTTCCAGGTGGAAGGTGTCTTTGTTGAGAGAAATCCCACTTGGGTGGAAAACTTCACAAGACCAAAGTCCCTCAAAGTCCTTGCTTAGAGAATAGAAGCCAAGGGTGAAGACTGTGTGAGGCTCGTCCCCCTCCTTGCCCTCACTCACTGCAACATTCACCAGTTGGCTTGAGGTTGACATCTTGGTGCGGTTTTCAATTGAAACTTGAGGCGAACTTTCATGCGAGAACACAACTGTCTGGTGGAAGAAAATGGACTGTTGTATCTTGCCGCATAGGCAGAGGTGTGGCATCATCACAAAAAATAACTAAATAGAAAAAATATCAGAGGCAGGTAATGACAGTACACTCTTGTTACCCAGAGTGCTGACAGGCAAGGGACTGAATGTTAAGAGGGAGTGCTAGAACAGGGGAAATGGGAGACTTCTGAGAGGGGTGCTCCACAGAGAAACAAGTCTGTGATAGGGGATCAGGGAAACAAGCCCTTGTTTGGGGATTCTACAGCAGCAACAGCTACACCTCAGCTCCTCACCACCATGTCTGGGCTGACTCCCTTTATCTTGCAGTTCATGGGTGTGGGCGTGTCCCTCCAGTTGCGTTGCCTCTCGTTCTGTAGCTCCAGGGTCACTTCAGGGATATCTGTTGCACACACACAAACACAGTGACAGTAATCATGTATTCCACCATAATATGCCATGGTATTAAGGTTTATTACTTTAATAATAGTTCCAACTTGCTATAACATACTAGTAACACCTATAAACTGTCTCAACAAATAGATAACAGCCAACACTTTCTACACTACTGACATGTACCAGGAACCAAGAACAAGTTATTCAGCCTTATGGCACAGCACACTTCTAGTCCCTGATCTTTGAAGCTGTACGGATAAATATGCGACGATCTTGATGCAGCCGAGCAAAGGAACAAACAGGTAAAGATGCACCCACCCCAAACATTGACGTTGAATGAGGCGGAGGCAGAGGGGCCGGTGTAGCACTCATACCGGCCATTGTGAAGGACGGAGGCACTTGGCACCGTGAGAATGTGTGTAAAGATACGTCTCGGCGGTGTGTCCTCACCCTCGACGCCCTCAACCATGGAGTACTGCCAACCCTCCTCCTCAAGCTCTACCACCTTGTTGTTGAAGACGAATGTTACCTGTTGGAGGCCAGTTGGAATGATTATCCTTTATCCTTTTTGCTGAATGAATGTTAATAATACCCTAAATCTACCCCTGTCCAGCTTGGCAATTGGGAGTTACTGATAAAAAGAATATTAGAATCCTATCACCTCATTAATACCTATATTTAGAAGAATCACCGCTGTAAAGACGAGGAACAGTTTTGCTGGTTATGACAGTCTATAGTATTACCTTCCTCGTGGTCTATTATGTTTACTTGACCTGAATAATTTGTAGATATTATGGTCTCTCTCCTGACAATAGGTATAATTTCAACTAACAATTTCCATTACTAGATCCTTCACAATACTAATTATGAGAAGTGTGTTTATAAGATTTCCGAGCCTTTTTTTTATTTATCTTTTTGCCCTTTACCACCTCCTCTGATGTAAAAAAGAAGGGCAACTTATGATGAAAATAAATGATAATCTAATGTTAACCCCTTGACTGTGGATTTCCTACCAGAAGACATCACCAAGCAACAGGAATTGGAACAAAAAATGGCTGCTACAATTCAATGAAGAAAATGTAAAGTCATGCACACTGGGTAGGATATCCAGCATACCAATACCACATGGGAAACACTCCATTATCCACCACAGAGGCAGAGAAAGACCTGAGAGTATATGTTACCAGGCTACCAGTCAAGGCCAAATCCGTGACATTCGTGGCAGACAGGTTAATGTTCTGGCAACTTACCGGCTCATCCCAGTTGGTGACGACACATTTAAGACTGAACTCCCTGCCCATGACCACCGGCGAGGCAGACAGGTCCAGCACTTCAGGCTCAGGCTCTGGAGTGGGGGACAGCAGGAGGACATATTAGCCTAGAAAATATTACTGCCATGCTTTCTGTATTTACCTGTGGACAGATTTATTTACCAAGTTGTATTTTACTGGATATGAGTAATGTTTGTACTCTTCTGCACCCATCCACGTTCATCCACTTTACCTTTACACTCATTAATGACCCTTGCTTGAACCAACTCTAAATTTAGAACATTCCATTCGTCAATAGTTATAGATGCATGGGAAGTTGAATTTCTTGATATTTTGTTTTACTTCTATGGTTTAAACAACTCTGTGATGTCTACATAAACCCAGTTATAACAAACTACTACCACTGCCATGCTTACCCGGCCTGTCAGCTAATCCCTACCATCACAACAACAACCACGGACACCAACAGTACTCACCTTTGACCAGCACAGGGGCTGGAGGTGACACCTGCAAGCCAGCCCGGCACTGGTACTGACCACTGTCTTCAGGCATGGAATCCCGCACAATGAGGAAAGCCTCCATTAATTTCTCCTCCATGGGGTAGCGAAGCACATTAAACCGCTCCGCCAAAGCTGACATCAAGGACACTCCATTCAGTGTGAATTCTACCTGCAGGGAGAGAGTCACTTATAATGTTTGAAGCAAAGTGCAGATAACCTAACAAACTCCTAAAGCTTTAGCACAGGGCAAGATTGGTTCCTCAAAAAGTCATGTTAAATTGACTTAGCACTGAATGAAAGTGTTGTTACATTGGAATTAACTCATTTGGCATATGCAGGAAACATGTAATGCAAAGCAGTTAGAAATGAAAATGCATAGTGATGAAAACTGATTTTAATGCTACAAAATGTCCTGTTTTAGAAATAGGAAGGAGTGAGGAAAGACCCAGATGGAAGTACAAGAGGTGAAGAATCTTTTAACATAGCAAAAGATGAGAAAGACCTGGGAATGACAGTACAAAACAACCTTTCCCCAGAGAAACATTAAAATATAATAAATGGAAAACCTTTTTAGCTGCTGACAAAAATAAAGTTAACTACAGGACGAGGAGGTGCTGAGGCAACTCACCTCACCCTCCCAGTTGCGCAGAGTGCACTGGACGGTGAAGTTGTCCCCAACGGCTACGGACTCAGGAGCCACAATCTCCAGAATTTCTGGATCCACTCCTAGAAATGAAAATCAAACTACTTACTCAAGATAAGCACTTCAAAGCCAGCTCTATTTGGATGGTCGACAACTGATATCTATAAAACAGTTGTATGAATTTTTAATAAAATTACATGAAACATCCCTATCAAGTGGTTTTGGTTTGAAACCCTTGATCTGCCTACAGCTGTGCAAGGAAAAAATACACCAACTCACGCCCCACAACAGCTGCCACCTCAGCCAGGAAGGATCCGGCCTCACTCTTGGCCACGCAGCGGTAGGCGCCGGCATCACCCACAGAGGCTCGGGGGAAAACAAGCTCTGCACTGCCGGCTCCTGTACCGCCTTCCACGGGCACCCACTCACTGCCTAAAATGGAAAACAATTATACACTCCTCACTCATATAACAACATGAATTATGATCATCAACTATCAAAAGTGTAAACCTCTTGTGAAGAACTCCTTGGGCCATTCTTACAGTCGTTTCCGAATGTTCACGATCGGGTGGCTTCTACAGTAGTAGTAGTAGCCTATAATAGTAGTAGCAGCAGTACTACTGCTACTACTATTACTACTACTACTACTACTATAGGCTACTACTACTACTGTAGAAGCCACCCGAACGTGTTAGGGACCGTCTTCCGAACATTCGGAAACGACTGTAAGAATAGCCCTTTGAAAGCAACACCAATTAGGATATTAATCTGAGGACTTGACCAGTTGATGGTGATGACAAGGTATTATATAATAGCTACAAAGGATTCTCAAAAACAAAAAAAATCCAACATATTTTATACCCAGACTTACTCTTGATAGCTGCATGCAAGAATCACAGGTAAAGATATTCTCTCATCACCTTTTTTCCTCTCCCAGTGGACTGAGGGTTCAGGATAGCCAGTGGTGTGACAAGGCAGCCGGAAAAATTCATTCTCCGTGAAGGGGACCTCAGAAGGAAGCGGTTCTTTCAGGGACGGAGGAACTGTGGGCAAGCATAACAATGATTACCAAACAATCAATAATAAAAAAAAGTCGGTCACATTCCATGACTTAATTAACCCGGTAGCAGCGATGGGCCAAATTTGTGGCTTTACTGTGTAGCAGCGATGGGCCAAATTTGTGCCATGATATCAACCCCAAAAAATAGATGATACATAATCTGATCACAAATGCTTTGATATATATTATGAAATGGTTTGTGTGAGGGGTGATTTTTTCTCATTTTTCTCGCTTGGAGGGACCATTAAGAAACATGATCCCCACTGCTACCGGGTTAAACTTTAATTATTTCTTGATGACAGAAGTGCCCCAGAGTCTGACAATATATACTCACTATACATCTCCACAGCTATCTGCTTGGAGCCATAGGGTGTGATGCACTGGTATGTGCCAATGTTCCTGGCTGAGGCGCGGGAGAGGGAGAGTTGGTGGATGGTGGTGTTGTGCTCCCCTGCGTAGGTCAGCGACTCGTACGAACTCGGGTCCAACACCGCTCCCTCAAAGGTCCAACTGACTTCTTGCTGGCGTGTTATAAAGGCAACAAGTGTTTCATCACTCTGTCTTTTACATTTTTCCAATATGAGCGTCCCACCTACAACACTTTTCTCCATTCTCGTATGACATGACTTGTATTCCAGAGCTACTTCCTGCACTTTATTCTTCACCCTTATTAATCTAGACTCCTCACAGATGTTTCTAAGCATCTTTTTCCCATTTCTCATATTCTATGAAACTCTACATTAAATATGACCACATATACTATTTAGAATAAGCTCAAGTAATAGCTTGAAATCTTAAAAGTCTAAAAATACGAAGGAGAGAAATGTACCCGGGTCCCAGCGTTCCGGGTGTACTGAGTGGTGCACCTCAAGGTCAGGTCCTCATCCTCAAAGAAGTTACCCCCAGCTATTCCAAGAAGGCGAGGAGAACGGCCTTGGTGGGAGAAAATGTGCTCCATTATCTACTGATTTATTAGCAGATTACATGAGTCACCTTTGACTCAGCACTCAGCAACTGTCTATGAAAATACATGATTAAGATTTTATTTCTTACCCTCAATGAGAAATCAAGGTTCTTTTACCAATTCAAACATCATTCAAATATTTTTAACAGAACCCTTCACAGGAACCTTCAATGTTGATGAGGATGTTACTTGATGCCCCCGGGATGTAACACACATACTGGCCATTGTCAGCAAAGGACATGGCCTTGAAATGAACCGTGGACACCAGTCTGTTGGGCGCCTGCACGACGGACTGCTTCCGTCGTCCAGGAAAGTCTGGGCCAAACAGGAGTTCTGACCCATCCTTCAGCCAAACAACCTGTTCCAAACAGAAAAAATTAAACCACATGAAAATATAATTAGTTTGCTTTATTTACTCCATTTATTAAATGACACTCTTATCTATTGCATTTAATCTGTCTTTTTTAAGCAGAATTCATCTACAAGTTCTTTTCTGTTTGGGTCACACTAAGTGGCAGTATCCATCTGTCTGATAAACATATATGAATAGTTATAAACACATTTTTGGAACGTTGGCTACCTCATTATTGGAGCCAGATATGGTGCAGGCGAGGGAGAGAGGCTGGCCATATTCCACAACATCCTCATTTGGCTCCGCTGTCAAGGACTCCACACGGGGAACTGTGAAAACAGCTTTCATCATTTGCTGTCATTCGCTATCATTACTCATTTTCTGTCTTCGGCAAAGTGGCAGTCAAAAAAGCAACCTTGATAAAAGAAAATGAGAAAAGCCATCGTCTGCACCGAGATCTGTAGCTGTAAAGAAGAGTTTGGCGGAGAAAATTGTTTCATTAGAGAATGCATGCAAGTACTTTCAAGAAAAGGATGGATAAACTGTGGGAAGGACAGAGAGTATCAGATGATGACTTCACTGCCAACGTCTCCTGCAACACCACAAGAATTGAAGTCCAGTAAAGAGGAACCTAATACGGGATCTTGCACTGAAAATCAATAAGTATCTAATGTAAGTAACATTCAAGGAGGAAAACTCTCTCCCAAAATTAAGTGCGGTGTTTTAGACCTGTTGAGAATGGAAGAAGTGACTGATCAAAAATAGTGAAACATGTAAACTTGAATGGGGCAAGTTCAGAATGAGACATGTAGGTTACAAGCCTGAGTAGTAAGGCTGACAAAAACTTAGCTGATTGAAAACCTGGCAAAAGAGATTTAACCCGGTAGCAGCGATGGGCCAAATTTGTGGCTTTACCGTGTAGCAGCGATGGGCCAAATTTGTGCCATGATTTAACCCCCCCAAAATAGATGATACATAAACTGATCACAAATGCTTTGATATATATTATGAAATGGTTTGTGTGAGGGGTGATTTTTTCTCATTTTTCTCACTTGGAGGGACCATTAAGAAACATGATCCCTGCTGCTACCGGGTTAAGTAAGAATGAGTCTATAAATATGAAGACAGTGAAGGTGGAGAATAAACTATCCAGGTTGACAGTCTCACCTCTTACAGTGATGGGCATGTTTTGTTCATCTGGGGGATTTGTTTCGATGCGGCAAGTAAAGGTTGCGTCCCTCCTAACCGAGGCCACAAACAGGGAGGCCACAAGCTGGTCGTCCCTTGCATCCTGATCCTGCGCCTGAGGGTTTCCTCGTAGTTGCCTCTTGGTCTGGGTGTACAAACGGTCCCTCAAGGATATGAACCTGCCATCTTTCAGCCAAGACACCTGGGGAGAAACACAAACATAACAAAAAAATAAATTTCACAGCATGATGGAAGATGAACGCTGATGGATACCAAATATAAATAGACTTGTGAAAAGAAACACAAAAGTGAGACTTACATTGTACACAAATTGTAATTTTTAATGGAGATTTTGAAAATGAGAGGGATGCAATTAGAGGAAGTGCCAGTTTAACAAAAAAAAAAGTACTTTGAAAACAAGTGTTGAAGAAATTGATCCAGTAAAATGCATTACGTAATAAGCAAGCCATTGTTCACTGGAGATTATGATAATTTCACGTGAGAAAGACTTCAGTGCAACAAAGATTCAACTCAGTGTAAAGCTTAATAGGGCAAAAGCTCCTTGGCAAAATCACAACCTTGAGATGTGGTATACTACATGAATATAAAGATACAGTCGTAGGTAATTTGCAGTGTATAATGATTATTTAATTTAACTGTGCATGCTCCTTACTCTGATAGGCCAAGCAGGTTTTATGAAGCATGAAAATGTGGCCGACTCCCCGTACTGAACAGTCTTGGGACTCTCCGTGCGTGTGATACTCTGCCGCTCAGACTGACTGCCATGTTCTGTGGAAAGGGAGAAAAATAGCACTGAGGACTGGAGGCTTTTGCCCTGAACACCGCCACAGGTCATCCGGGGTATAGATGGATTTATTTAAAACTACTACATGATCACTTCCATCTCTTGTGAAATGTGCAAAGCTAATGCCTGCAGGCCAGATAATTTCCTGTTACATGGTGAATTATGTTCTGTAATGCCTTCAGGATTGTTAAATAACATTCATTTATGAATGACCTGGCAGTCACTGGACTTAAATCCCATTCAAAACCTGTAATCACTGTCAAACAGGCATCTTCAGAGAAAATGTACCCCTTTTATATATAAATATTTTTAATATTTTGTTACATGTGCATCAGTGATGATTAATTTATTGGTGCACAGTGTTTGACCTGACACTAAATACCCTTCTGAGAGATATTTAGTTACATTAAGTTATGTATACTTGTTTAATTTTACAGTCAACCACTATATAATGAACACTGCATTTATGATGTGCCTGTCATCTTATGGCACATAATAGAAAACATGTCATAGCAACAAAACTTCAGAAGACTCTTAATTACAAGCAATAACTACTAATACCAAAATTACAGCCAGTAACCTGCAGTATTAAACTTGATTGCCTACACACTATGGATGCTGCCGGCCCCTGTCACCACTCACCCAGGACGGTCACCACCACCTGAGGGTCAGGCTTCTGTCCCTGTCGCCAGCACATGAACAGCCCGGACTCATGGGAACGCACGTCGGACAGTGTCAGCTCCAGGTTCACTCTGCCATTTTCCACCTGACAGAAATTTTTTTGCCATGACTTGAAATACTCAAATTATATTGTGAACCTTTGCCAAAAAGAGTTTCATGAATATTACAGCCCCATAAACAGTCTGCACACATGCCAGATTTAATTATATGTACAACTGAAAATAATATAAAGATAAACAACATCCAGCATTTTTATTTGCAATAATATCATAACATATAAAGTGAACATTTGCTCCACATGTTATATTCTAAAATATGTCACAGTAAGTATACACCTGTACTACTATCTAGGCAACAAGACAACTGTGTTACATCCATCAAACAACTCACCCGAGACTTCAGAGAAAACCGAGGTTCCTGAACATCCAGTCTCCGACCTCTTGACAAGACTTGTGGCCGGTTGGTGCCCAGCCGCACGTACACCCATCGGTACTGCAAGGAAGAGTCACTAAGGCTTCACACAAGAGGTACATTCGCACCTTACTCGGCTGTGTGAAGTTCCATTAAGTGGCCAAATGTACAACTCCACCAACTGCAGCATTACATTAGCATCACTTTCAACACAGTGTTGCCTTAATCTTGAGGCTTTAATCTTATCATTACCAGATCTCCATGAGTGGCATTCAGGCTTTAAACACATCACTGATCAACATGCTGTATGATGTTTGACTCAAGCACTCATCTCACCCTCAACCTGTGATTCTTGACATTATTTGTACAGTTACTGAGGTGCAAAGTCATTTATAGTCTGGGTTGCAACAATTAGTTTTCTAAAGGAATATACCTCAAGGCAAGAATGAAAAAAAAAAAAAATCATACAAGTTGAATAAATTGAAAAGTCCAATTGAGAAATTATCATATTTACATCAACAAGTGGAACAAGCCGTGTCAGGCAAACTTACTGAAATAAGTTGATTTGGCTTTGCAAGACAGTTGAGTGTAATGTTGTCACCAACAAACACTTCTTGGCGTGTGATGTCATCTCTGCTGGACTGTGCGACACATCCTGCAATAATGCACACCTTGTACCATCATCAGAAGACTGTGCATGATGAAGATCTTAATACCAGCCCAAGTAAATCTGCTGATTTTTATTACACTTTTAAGACTGAAGAAAATGGAGATGAAAAGTTGTGAATACATAACCATAAATGATATGCCTTACAGTTTGCAAAAAATAATGAAGTACCCATTTTCCCTATCTTGCTCCTGCAAGCCCTTCTGCTTGATCTTATCCACCTGTGAAGGGTAAAAGAATGGGGTGCTGCTGAAACCTGTGCCTTCAACTGTTTCATCTAATTTCTAGCCCACCAGCACAACTGTGACCATCAGCCATCCACCTTCCTTCACCCTGTGTCAGAGGGAAGTACTACGTGTACCTATGTGGAGTATGTACTTGTCATGTGAAGTGCATCAACAAGTTCCTGTGTATGTGAACTACCTAGATTGAAGAAAGCTTTTGACATGGTGAGAGTAAGACTTTTGAATAAGTTTGAAGCATGTAGAGTAAGAAGAAAATTTTCAGGTTGGATTAAGGGTTTTCTGACAAAGAGGAAACACATGAAAGAGATACAGGAGATTCAGTCAGAGAGACAAAATATAATCTGGAAAACCATAAGCATCTGTCTCGTGACCAATCCCCGTTTGAGTTTTCTTAAGTAACGTAGTAAATGAATTAGGATGTCTAACCCTTCTTTCTGCCAGCGACACAATTATATATTAAAAAAATCAGTAACAGTAAATGTCTTACAATGCTGAGACACCTCATGATATACCTGCAGATATATAGTGAGAAATGGCTGTCAGAGTTAAATGCTGAGAAGTGTGCCACAGTCCATGTAGGCCACAGAAATCTTTGTTTCAAATATATGTATAAACTGAATGGAAAAGGTTTGGAAACATAATCATTAAGGAGAAAAGGATCTAAGAGTTTTGGTGTCATCAGATCTGAAACCTGCACAACATATTGCTCAGGTGATGGCAAAGGGGAACAGGATGGTTGGTCTCTTACAGGAAAACTTCTTGTACATGGATTTAGAAATGTGTAAGTCACTGTATTGCTCCCTGGCTAGATTCAACTTGGAATATGCAGTTCAGAAATGGTCTTCATATAATCAAACTGGAGAAGGTGCAAAGGAGAATGACAAAGCATGTACCAGGCGGTGGCCGAAGTGATAGCGTACTGGACCCACATTCGCCGCGTGATGGACGACGCGGGTTCGAATCCTCACGCTACCACTCGGATTTTTCAGTCACCGCCGAGTGGCTTAAAACTACCCACATGCTGTCCTGAAGACCATCCATCAACCCGGACTCTAGAGGAAGCCGTCCAAGCGAATCAAGAACGAGTTCCGGGGGGCAGCATGAGCCAATGCAAGATGGCGCCACTATAAACACTCGCCTGCGCCAGAACGGGCTGGGCCGACCATCCGGCCCCACCTGGAAGAAGCCTTGGGCCGACCATCAGGCCCCACCGGGAAGATGCCTACCGGCGCAATAGGCAACAACGTAAAAAAAAAAAAAATAAATAAAAAAAATGACATGGTGTGTGAGGCAAACTTTTGAACCAACACTGTAAGAACCTTGAAAGAGGCATAACTCTAAAAGTAGACATTTGCGACGGAAATGAGATACAAAATCATGCAATTCACTGCACTTGTCACCAGAAAAACATGAACCACTCAAGAAAATCGTTGGTTGGGTTAAACTGTAAATTGTCCGTCCTTTTAAGAGGAGGTAACGTCGTATCAACCGAGGCGCTGAGTGATCGTGCTTAATATCGTGGTCATGGAAGATCCTTAGACATGTATTTTTCGACTGCCTGAATTTTAAGTTATATTACCAACATTTTGATTTTTAGACTCACACATACTACTTTCCTCCTTTTTAATTCACCCCGTCCCTCCCTGCCACATGCTGCTGGGGGGGGGGGGGGGGTGAGCCAGGGGGTGCTGCTGGCCACTCCCTGCCGCCCTGCTGTCATAACACTGCGCCATCACTAACGCCTGACTGACATCTTCCTCCTGGCCGCGAGCCTTTCATGGCCGCCGACCCGTGTTACTTTGTTTCCCACGCCTCACCAGCTGGGTCAAGAATGTGTGCATCTCCTCTCCGTCACCGCCTGTCTACTGTCCCCATGGCCTGTCTACGTGAACACTCCACTCACGGCTCACAGCTCAAATAAAGGATTCTGCGTGCGAAGCTTCGGTCATCTGTTCGAGACCACACATAACAACGAATCCCTGTCCGCTGCAACACCTTAAATCCCCTACCATTGTATCTTTTTAGTTTCCTGGTGCTACTTACACATGTATCCTTTGTTGTATAATCACACTCTGTACTGCCTGGGGGTTGGGATGGCATGCTCCTCCCTTCTCCTTTGTTGTTTACTTGCAACAATAAACTACCAATCATCAATCAACACAACACTTTCGTTTACATGAAAACCAAGTTATGCTGTTTCCAAAATAACAAAACAAAAAACGTAGGAGCGGGATGTTGGTTAAAAAAAATAACCGAAATTATGGAATACGGGGCAGCCTGACAGGGATATATTTTAAGGACTCTGAGAATGCCATTATTTTTTTTTTAAACAGAGGTTTGAAGATTACAATCCATCACGGGAGGAGTCAGGGGACGCTTTATAAATGCTGTGGATAAGAAACTAATGTGAAAAAGTTGCACCGTGCTGGCGCTAGACACGGCGAGGTGCAGCACTCCCGCCCAGCCCACGAGGCCAGCGACGCGGACAGGCTCTTCTTCGCTCAATGACGTTAACAGGTTGTGTCAGTGGATAATTGTCTCATCAACTCTCATCCTCCTACTCCCTCCGCGGGGGCAGGAGTTCGTCCAGCTGGTCCACCCCTTCACTCACCGCCGCATATTGCGTCACTCGATCGTGGATGTCGCTACTTGTTGAAATGCTCACAATCATAGGCCTATATTCACATTTTTTACTATTGAAACTATGATGTTAAGGCTGCAGATGGAAAAAAGTGATGGAGAACCTGGTGATGACTCCTTCGACTTTTGTAGTACTCTATAGACGGGCCCGGCATATCCAGTCTAAATTTTCTCCAAAAGAATATGACTACATAACGAAGAAAACTTTTTGTTTTCTGATGATGATAGATAATTATCGGCTCACCATAAACTTACTAAACGCACCCCCCCCCCCCCCCCCCTCACCCCGCAACAGGAGCAAGCGGAAGGAAGCGAGGGAGGCACGCGCCCGTTATGCAAGCTTTTTCCTCCCACACGTGATTCTTTTTTTGAAAGTCCGTCTGCGGCCGGAACCAACTTTACACGCTACGATGAATTCATTTTAAATGTTGTAGCACCTCAGTGGTGGTCCACAAAAAGCTTTGAATCCTCGGGGATCCCGCAACGGGAGGAACCCAAATGTGCTCGCTGGCTCCCTGCCCGTGACACCCACCTGGCGCTGCAGGCGACCTGATTTAAAAAAAAAAGTCAGGTGACCCTCAAGAAGAAAATATGACGAATCTTGTTAAAACTGCATAACATATAGATTTTGTACTTCCTGTTTAATTAATCTTTCTGCTTCAGTTTCCTTCAGCCTTGCAGCTTTGGTCTTCCTCTTAATTAAAGCGCCCCACCCCAAATATATATATATATATATATATATATATATATATATATATATATATATATATATATATATATATATATATATATATATATATATATATATATATATATATATATATATATATATATATATATATATATATATATATATATATATATATATATATATATAAACCACCGATCACCGAGCCTGCCCAGGTTACGGCCATGTGTGAGGCAGCGGGATGCCCTACCTTGCAGCAGGAACGCCGCCACGAACACCACCAGGGAGAGAAGGGTGTGACGGGCAGCTAAAGTTCCACGAGCGTGATAAGACTCCAGCACAGAGCTCGCCCCGGCCATCGCTAGGGGTCCAGACACTGGGGTGGCTAGGACGCGACTGAGGGCAGATGGCAAAAAGGAACGTGAGGGGGGGGGGGGGGGGAACAGGAGAGGCCCACACGCTACGCCTTGTGCCACCCCCCGATTATTACCATCACCCCCGCCCCCCGACACACACACACACACCCTCGTGGCCCCTACAACAACACAACCTCGGTGCCCTGTGTCCCTATCGCCCTTCCTCCTGGCCCTCCCCTGCCCCGCGCAGTGCCCCCACCCCAAGCCCTCGTGCCCTGCTGCCTTCCTTACGCCAGACAGTACAAGGAAGCAGTCATGCCCTCCTATGGCCTAGATCTTGGCCCCCACGCCGGGTACGAAGGATCCACTGTTGCCCACCACGACCCTAACAGACAGACAGGCGTGGCGTGGCGTGGATGTCACGTAAACACTCGCTTGCTTAGGATAGGCGAGCCCCATAACTGCGTCTTGGGTTTCTATTGCGAACAATCATCGCTTGGAAATTCAATATCTTTATCTACGAGCTTTGGTCACACAATGCAACCGGATGCCGACCAGAACAGTCCAATCGAGGCGATGAATGAACTCTTCCTCAAAGGACGGCGGCCTACGATCCCTCCCTGTCACCACCCCACACACCCCTCCCTGTCACCACCCCACACACCCCTCCCTGTCACCACCCCACTCACCCCTCCCTCCCTCCCTCCTTCCCTGTCACCACCCAACACATCCCCCCTTCCTCTCTCCCTGTTACCTCCCCCTAGCCCCTTCTCTCTGTGTCACACACCCCAAATTCCCTCCTCCTCTCCCTTAGACTCCCTCCCTCCCCATGCATCCTCCCCATCCTCCCTGCCACCTCCCCTCCATCCTTCACCCTCCCCACCCCTCTCCTCCCTCCTTGTCCGTCACGAGGGCAGAAAGTGACTTGGCTGTTTATTAGTCATATCAAACTTGTTCACTAAATATGTTTGCACACCTGAGAGCGTATTAGATAAACTAAAAATTGAGGAATCAAAGTATTTTGTAGTCATGCCTCAACATTTTGGCCCCTCAGATATGGAACTCTATGATACAGAAAATGCACGTAATTTAGCAAAGTGGATAGTTTTGCATATGCATAGAGCCCTCACATAGAACACTTAATGGAGGCTGAGTGGTTGTGGTGATCCGGAGACAGGTGTTCGAATCCCGCTCGCCTCTACAAGCTGACAAAATTCAACCTAAGACAACCAACATGATGCCCACAGAACCATCCACGATTAACACACGACATTTTGCTTTCCTTATTTTCATCTTTGTTTTTCTCGGCGTCACGGTAAAGTATTTTGTTTCATATAATTCCTCAGCAGAAATACATTTGAATAACAATGTCGCAATGCTTTAATTATTTGTTTTGACTTCTATGGTAAAAAAGCAATGCGTCTTCTTGCGAGTTCGTCTTTAATTGTTCTTTAAGTAGAAGCCAAAAAAAAGACGAGGACAGAAATCAACGTCAGGAAAAGTGTGTGTGTGTGTGTGTGTGTGTGTGTGTGTGTGTGTGTGTGTGTGTGTGTGTCGTCTTCAACAATTCCCCTTCTCTTAGGCTTTCTTCCCCTTACCTTCTAGGCCAAAGTTACACACACACACACACACACACACACACACACACACACACACACACACACACACACACACAGACCAATAAAAACAAAGCCAAAACAAGCCATAAAGTCACCTGTGTCTGTTACCTTCGTGTGCGCGACGCTAACAAGACAGTGAAGAAGAAGTAAGCACCAAACGAGACACACAAAAAACAAACATTAATCTTCGTTTGACAAGAAAGAAAGAGGGAAAAATAGATGCCAAGAGAACATATGAGCATCGACACTACGACTTTTTTTTTTTTTTTTTCGAAGTAAGATAATCTATACGCAGTGATGAGGCAAGCAAAGTGTGTACGGGGAAGGAATCACTAATAGAATCTCAAGAAAAACACCGATGAGTCAACAAAATGCATCTCTCAGGCATAACAATAAATCATTAACCGATGCAGAGTTTGTCAGATGCAGGATGTAGCGTGTTTTCCCTTGACCTGCCTCCTTTGCTGTAAGAAGATAAAACAATCCCTGAAGCTTTAATTAAGGATAAAAATATACGGATAAGATATTTAGGAAGACGTAGCTCAGTGGTAACAGCGATCCGTCTTCCCCTTGTTATGGTGTCTGTCGAGGAAGGGCGAGGAAGGGACGGCCCGACTGATGCCCGAAGACGTGTTTGTAAATAAGCGAGGGAGAGTCACGCGCGAGTCTGTGTGTGTGAGTGTGTGTACCCCGCGGCTGGCACCCCACGCCTTCCCCCCGTGCCAAAGCAGAGCCACGCCGGCATCACGCCAGGACACACACACACACACACACACACACACACACAGAATAACGCTCTACCTCTTACTTGTTTGCCCAGTATGAATTATCTTTTGTTATGAGGTAAATATGACATGAAACGACATCCTTCTAATGACAATATTGTTTTTTAGGGGCGCACGTCATTGAGAGAGAGAGAGAGAGAGAGAGAGAGAATATGATGTACGTAGATCTCGGCTATTCATTGACGCATTAGGACTTGGCGAGGGAAGAGTCTCATTAAGCCAGTAATTATGCTTCGCTTCCCACTAAACATGATAAACGGCGCTATATTCATACAAGTAATGTCTCTAACTGTTTGCCTGTCTAACCATATCTATTTGTTTACAGGTGGACTTACAGATATATAGATGGAGATATAGATATAGACGCATCGATCGAGACATGATATAATAATGATAATAATAATGATAATAATAATAATAGTACACGTCCTCGTTAGTCGTCGTTGCGTCATCACTATCCTCACTAACGAGAAGACGAAACTTACGACGGCCTTCTCCCAGGGTCACGGGGTCTCTTCCTCCTCCTCCTCCTCCTCCTCGACCACTTTAAACAGACGCAGGGGAAAGGAACCTCAGACTTACTCCTCCTAAGTGTGACGAGACGAAGGATCAGGAATGGATGCCCTCACCGCCCCTCACCCACCTTGGAGGATCAGGGACTATGCGAATGAACATAAGAACATAAGAACGTAAGGAGTCGCCTCTACCCCTTGCCCCTATCCCCTGCTCTTACCCTACCCCGTGTTCCTACCCCCTACCCTTCGCCCCAATCCCTACCACCTACCCCTACTCTCTACCCCCTGCCCCTACTCGATCCTGCTCCTAAACCCTTATTCCCTCGTCAACGATCCTATATGCAGAAGAGAAGGGGTGGATGAGGACTAGAAGAAGGTGAGAGGGAATGGAATAGTGGGGGGAGAAGTGGAGGGTGAGATTAAGAGCCTCCACCACACAACCGTACACTCCCACCGTCTTTCCTTCTCCACTAACCTATAAAGGAAAAAAAGAATCATCCCCCATGACCTCTTTAACCTCCAGATCCACCCCCTCACCACCCACTCCTCCATCCCCTTACTACCACTACCAGCAACCACAGCCCAGCGGATGCACGAAGTATACCAATAATTTGAAGCATAGAGGGGGGCTAAAAGGTGGGGAGGGGGATGAGGCAACAGGGGGTGGGATGGGAAAGAGGCAACAGGGGGAGGGGGAGGGAGAAGCATCATGGGGGTGGTAGGGAGACAGGGAGAGAGACAACAGGGAGTGGGGAGGCTCATTTCGTACCCTTCTGCTATCCCTTCTACCCCCTTCTATTTATGTATTTTAATAACTTCTCTCTTTCCTCATTTCTACGGCCTTCACCTCTCCTGCCCTTTGCCCTATACCCATTACTCATCCCTATACCCTCCTCTTCATCCCTCTTCACTGTGCCCTCATTCTCTTAAGTCCTACATCCCTACACTCCCCGTCTCGTGTCCTACTTCTTCTTATCCTTCCCTTATTTTCCTACCGTCTCATGTTCTCCCTCGCCGTCTCCTGTCCTCCTTTTGCTGTATGGTAACTGACTAACTTCTTGGCACCCACTTTTAATGAAGTTTCGCATTTTCTTTGTTTCGATTTTGGTGTTTTCTATCTTCGGCTGTTTTTTTTTTTTTTTTTTTCCATCTTCTTTTCTTGCATTATACTGTTTTCTATCTTGTTATTGTGTTTTTCGTTTCCCATCTTCTGCTCATTTAATTTTGTAGTTTCCCATTTTCTCTTCTTAAATTATGTCGATTCCCATCTTCTTATCTCTCAGTTTGTCGTTTCCCGTTTTCTCTTCTTTCAAATTTGTCGTTTTCTATCTCCTGTTCTATCAATTTGCCGTTTCTAGTCTTTCTCTTCTTCCATTCTGTCGTTTCCTTCCTTCCGTTCATTCTTCCCGTTTCTTATTTTCTGTTCTTTCATTTCTCTCCATGTCCTTGTGTCTGTAAAGCCTATCTTATTTTCTTTTTCGTTTACCTTTATCGTGTTTCTTTTCGGCACTCATTCTGTCTCTACCTTTGCATCCTCTCCAATCCCTCCTTCCTTCCTTCCTTCCTTCCTTCCTTCCTTCCTTCCTTTTCCCTAACCCCTTCGTCTTCCCGTTCTCTTCGCCTATCTCCCCCAGTCTCATATAATCAATAAAGATCGGATCAGCACGACGACAAACGCATCTTAAAACGCATGCCATTTGTGCGATAGCGAACAGAGTGGATATTTATGTCACGCTTCATCTTATTGGCGTCGATGGAAGAGGCAGGACTCCGTGAATGTGACTTTGATGATGTATAAGGGTGGTGTGAAGCTGTCGGCAGTCCGTTTGTCAAGATGTAGTGGAGGAGAGGAGGAGGAGGAGGAGGAGGAGGATCGTGGTATTGGTGTTGGTTTTGGTGGTGTTGGTGGTGATGAGGAACCCAGTGACTTCGAGGAGACGAGAATACTTCCTTGCTAGAGGCGACACACACACACACACACACACACACACACACAACGTTACCATTGGTCGGGTCTAATGCGCGGTGGCTCAGCTTTCACCCAGATCACGAGGAGCACAACGCACGGAAACATATGCTCTCTCTTCAAGGCCTTCGTGTCCTCTCTCTCTCTCTCTCTCTCTCTCTCTCTCTCTCTCTCACTAGACGAAAAAAGTTAAAAAAAGACGTTTAAATGTTTTCATATCGTTAAATTAGACGTGGTAATTGGTGTTAGTCGGTCGCATTCATAAAATATCTTTTTGTTTCGTTTGTCACACTCGAAAGCACATATATTTCAGGGGATTATGAAGTAGACGATGTGGAAATTTGATGTGTATTTCTCATAGACGCTGGTGATTTTGATGTAATGATAATGTGCAAGCTCGATGTTTTTGATGGTTTGTTTGTTTGTTTGGTATGAATGGTAAGGCTTCAAAAATTTACATTGAGAAATCACACACACACACACACACACACACACACACACACACACACACATAATACTTGGGTTTGTAACAGCGGACTGCAGCTATGACCTCCTCCTCCTCCTCTTCCTCCTCCTCCTCTTTTTGCTTCTTTCTCTTCCTCTTTTTTCTTCCCCTCCTCATCTTTTTATTCTCCTCCTCCTCCTCCTCGTTTCTCTTCTTCTCTTCCTCATTTTCTTCTCCCCCTCCTCCTCTTTTTCTTCCCCTCCTCTTTCTTCTTCTCCGCCTCCTCCTCCTCTTTTTCTTCCCCTCCTCTTTTTTCTCTCCACCTCCTCCCTTTTTTTTCTCATCCGCCTCCTCCTCCTCCTCCTCCTCCTCTATCCCAGTACACAGTTGCCAAAATGTCCTGCCAGTTCTCCGTTTTTACATTCGAGATTAAGAAAAAAAAAGATAGCCACAGTTACCTCATTTTCACCGAACCCTGCATGTTTTTCCTCACACACACACACACACACACACACACACACACACACACACACACACACACACACACACACACGACATATTTCTTAGTGTACATGAGCGTTTTGTATTTGCACTCAGACTTACAATGTCCCCGGGTCAGGTTAAAAGGTTCTCTTCTCTCCCACCACAGGCTCAAGGGTCGATGTAACTGAGATGTGCACCGCCGCCACGCCCAGCAATAGCGTGTGCTCCCAACTTTACCAGACTCACTTTTTCACACTTTCTTTTCCTTAATCCCCAATCCACGTTTTCCTCGTCCCTCTCCCTCACCATCGAACTGACTTTATTTATCTTCCTTTGGGGACATAGGGGCGTAATTATAAGACATTTCATTGCCCAAGAACACTAATTTGACAGGGCTTTCGTAGGAGTTGTGGGCATTTCCAGGAGTAGTTTTATGACCCTGGTGATAGTGTGACCCTTCCTCTGTACCATGAGCCTGCAGAAACACTCATTAAAACCCGATTGACCCCCTCTTTGACCTTTAGAAATAGATAATGTGAGAACCGAAACTGTCTTGCAATACCGCCCATATTTAACCGGTCACATACTTTCCCCTCACCTGCCGCGCCTCCCTCACCTGTCACCTGGACGCCTCTAAATCAGTGGAACCATTAGTGTGCTTCCTGAGGTGAAAAAAATATGATCCTTCGACCCACATTCATATATTCTGTGGCCAAACTTTCTTTTCTGCATTTGGCTCCTTTAGAATGTTTGTTGTTTATGGTTTGTGTTTGCGAAATATGAATGGGGATTTTAGTCTTAATCTTGTTCTTGTTCCTTTCCGTCTTATTCCTGCTTTTCTTTTTTTTCTTTTTTTTTTTCTTTTTCATCTTCATCAAAATCATATACATAATCTTTTTTTTTATTTCTACTTCATCTTTCCCTCCTCATCTTCTTCCCTCCCTTAATATTTTCTTCTATTTTTCCTCCTCCTCCTCTTCTTCTTCCTCCTCCTTCTCTTCGTTTCCTACTTTTCTTTTCCTTTTTCTTCTACTCCATTCCCTCTGTCTTTCCTCATCTTCGTTTTCTTCCTCCTCTTCCTCTTTCTTCGTTTTCCTCATCTTGTTTTCTTCTTATATTTCTTTCCCTTTTCCTCTCCTCATCTTCGTTTTCTTCCTCCTCTTCCTCTTTCTTCGTTTTCCTCATTATGTTTTCTTCTTATATTTCTTTCCCTTTTCCTCTCCTCATCTTCGTTTTCTTCCTTCTCTTCCTCTTTCTTCGTTTTCTTCATCTTTTCTTCTTATATTTCTTTCCCTTTTCCTCTCCATCTTCGTTTTCATCCTCGTCCTCGTCCTTCTCCCTCTTCTCTTCGTTTACTTCTGCTTTCCTTTATATTTTCCTTACATTCCTTTCCCTCTTCATCTCCTCATTTTCCTTTCCCTCCTCCTCCTTCTTCTGCTGTTGTTTGTTCTTCCTTTGCGTTCCTTTGTGTTCCTCCCCACAGTCACGGGACACGGCCAGGACAAACAAACACGAAAGAGAAAGAATGGCAATGCAATTATCGTACAGCAAAGCATTCTGCGAAGTCTCTCTCTCTCTCTCTCTCTCTCTCTCTCTCTCTCTCTCTCTCTCTCTCTCTCTCTCTCAATACCGGCGGCGTGTATGCATTGTACGAGACAGACACAGCGTTGCCAGATTGTCGTACTCAGCTTCTTATATTTACCGACTTCCGTCCCAAAAACTGTCTCCTGGTCCCCAATAACGAAATTCACTTACATTTATCGTTAAAACAGTTAATTCCTAATGTTTCTTGGCCATATATGCGTCAGAAACCGGTAAATACTATGCTCTGAATACGATAGTCTGGTAACGGTGTACAGACGCAGCCTATTACGATGCCTTGGACCGGATCAGCCCCGCAAGCGAGTGTAAAGCGGGGGTAGGTGTCTGCATGGAGAGGTTACAGTGTTCCTGGTTCCCCCATCACTCTCTCCCTCTCCTCTCCTCTCCCTCGCTCGATCTCTCCAAGTGTTACCAAAATATCGTACTCAGAATTTCGCATTTATTGGTTTCTGCGTAATATCTATCACGGCTTTACAAACAGTGTTGCCAGTTTATTGTACTCAAAGAATTGCGTGTATCAGTTTCTGCCTAAAAAAAATCAGATCCCGGCATGCAATCAAATTTGTCATCTAAAACTTACTTATTAAAACGTTCCGTGCGGGTGGATTGAATAAGTGAACTCTGATTAAGCTGATTGTATTTAGAAATCTTTGGGGTATTTATGGGAGCGTTGCCCCTCTGTCTGTTTCTCCGTATTTTCTCCCTCAAGCGTTGCCTCCCTCTCTCTTTAGTGCAATCTTTAAAACAGTCTCCCCTCCACTCATATGCTTAGGGTACATACACGCATACATTCCCAGCTCTATCATGTTCTTTTATCAATGTTCGGGTTTTATATCATTTTATTTCCAGCTCTTTTGGGAGGGAGCGTAGGAGAGGAGAAGGAGAGCGAGTTGGTGCAGTTTACATAATGAATATAATATCATAGTCGATTTGTGTGTACGTAATTCATAGACTCCGCTAGTGAAGATTTTTTTGTGGAGTTCCGAAGGTTGCACACACACACACACACACACACACACACACACACACACACACACACACACACACACACACACACAGAAGCAAACACCCCCATGAATAAACAGCAGAAATCGGGTATAGTAAACACGATGCTCTTTTGTTTGTTTTTCTAATTCTAAGCTAATTCCTTGCCACGCTCCACTTCCAACCTCTTTTTCTTTTCTCTTATACTTTCTTGTCGTCCGCCTCCAAACTTTCTTAATCGCTACGTGCTTCAACTTCTGCAATACATCTAAAACTCTTTCTCAATACCTTCCCCCACACCCCCAAGAACGTAGAGAGGGCAGTGGGTATACTCGCCTAGTTCTGCACCATGGCAACGAGGAAGAGCAAGCGACAGGATCATGAGACTCGCAGTAAAGGGAGCGAGAGAAAGAGGGCATGCAGAGGAGACAATTTTAGCAAGAGGAGGAGGAAGAGGAGGTGGGGGAGGGGATGGTTGTAGTGGTGGTGGTGAGAGAGGAAGAAAAAGGAGATGGTGTAGGATGAAAAGGAATAATAGAAGAATGAGAACAAGTGAAAAGTAAGAAGAAGAAGGCGTTGGTGAAAGAAGAAAGAGAATGAGAGTAAACATTTAGAGCGTAAATAAACGAGAGAAAGAGGAGGTGGAGAAAGAAGAAGGAAGCAAAAGAAAAATAGAACAGGAGCGAGAACAGGAAGAACAAGAAGAGTAAGCAGAACAAGAACAAGAAGGGGAACAGCAACAACAACGCCACCACCACCACCAACAACAACAACAACAACAACAACACCGACATCAACACCAATAACATCAACATCACCATCACCACCACCAACAACACCACCACCACCACCACCACCACCAACAACAACAACAACAACGTGATGGTGGTACAGACTCAGTTTACGTAAAGACAGACGCAGTAGACATTGTTCCCTTAGTAGCCCAAAACGACCTTCACCCTCCCTCCATTCTTTCCCTCCCCCTTCACTTTTTCCTGCCCGACCCCCTCCCTTCTTTCTCCACCCCTCTTCCCTTCCCCTCTCACTCGTCCCGCATCACCTCCTCATCACCCATCACACACTTTTAGGCGTTTCCACTTTTTCCCCCTTCAATATTTTCCCTCCCTCACCCTCGACCATATTCTTAACTCTCTCCTTCATCAAGTTTACCAATACGTTCACACACTCTATCGGTCTCATTCGCTGTCTCCCTCTCGCCTCTTCGTCATCATTCCTCTTCTTCCCTCTTCTCCTCCCTTCTTCCTTCCTCTTTCTCGTCTTCAACATTTCTAGGGAGACACATTCACATTTAATAGTATTCGTAGAGGTCGCGGGTAGTTCCATGGGTAGTTGTATGAGCCTAGTGATAGTCTGATAAGGATTCTACACCATGAACCTGAAAAGCACTCATGAGAACCAAACTACTGTCCCTTGTGACCTATCCTTCTTATTCTGCAGCCTCCTCCTCCCCCTTCATCACTGTTTCCTTGGCCCTCGTTATGTCTAATAGATGAAAACAACGTGCAAACAGCAACATAAAGGACTTGACATACATGCAAACCACTAGAACTTTAACTATTTTCGTAACGGAGATAGAAAGATAGACAGGCATATAGAGATTGTGAGGAAGAATCGGAGAACAAATTGTGAGGCATGTAGATATAGAGAGGAAGAATGGAAAGCAAAAATGTGAGGTATGTAAATAGACAGTAAGAAAGATTGGGAAGATAAAAAATATGAGGTATGTAGATAGTAAGAATGATTAGGACAAAAATGTGAGGTATATATATTGGCAGATCATGGCGAAGAGGAAGAAAAAGATGAAGCATGTAGATAGAGAGTAAGAAAGATTGGGAAGATAAAAAATGTGAGGTATGTAAATCGATAGTAAGATTGATTGGGAGGAAAAATATGTGAGGTATATTGACAGATAAAGGCGAGGAATGGAAGGAAAAAAGATGAGGTATGTAGACAGATAATGAGGAAGAATGAGAAAAGAAGAAGAATGAAATGCACACCTTATTCGTTCCTTAAAATTTAGTCCTAGTGAATGCATCTCCCTCGAGCTTAAAATCTCCTAGACGATTAACATGTAAAACGACATAAATTTAAAGCCTCGCCAGATATCTTATGTATCGGGGTGACGGTCGATTTTCCTTTAAATACAAATATCAAGTTACTCTGCACGACGGGAAGCGGCAAATCATTTCATCCAGGCAGACCAAGAGAAGGAGAAGGAGACAGAAACACAAAGTAGAGACAGAAGCAACGGAAAAGGCATATTCATTACACCCTTTCTCCTAAGACAGACGGACAGACACAGAGAAGACAGAAAGAACGGAACAGGTAATACCAGTCTACCCTTTCTCTAGAGGCAGACAGACAGACCAACAGAAAGACAGACAGACAGGCACACAGAGAAGACAGAAAGAACGAAACAGGTAATACCTTTCTCTAGAGGCAGACAGACAGACCAACAGACAGACAGGCCCATAGAAAAGACGGAAAGAACGGGGCAGATATCTTTCCACCTTTTCCCTAGAGGCAGACAGACAGACCAACAGACACACACACAGAAGACAGAAAAAACGGAGCAGATATCTTTCCTCCCTGTCCCAAGTCATCTACGCAGAAAAGGGTAATCTCTTAGACGGCCCGAGATTCTGTTGACGTCAGGAGCAGCGGCGCGCGGTGAAAATAACCCAAAACCTTCACTTATGATGGCTTCCTGTGCCGCTGACGAGAGAGAGAGAGAGAGAGAGAGAGAGAGAGAGAGAGAGAGAGAGAGAGAGATGAAAACGAAAACGTGAAAGACAAATGGGTAAAAATGAGGAGAAAGAGAACAAAAAAGGAAAGGAAAAAGAGGAAAAAACAGAGAGAGAGAGAGAGAGAGAGAGAGAGAGAGAGAGAGAGAGAGAATGAAAACGACAACGTGAAAGCCATATAGAAAAAAATAAGGAGAAAGAGAACGATGAAGAAAAAGGAAAAAAGGAAAAAAAACAGAGAGAGAGAGAGAGAGAGAGAGAGAGAGAGAGAGAGAGAGAGCAGGGAACGAACCTTACAAACATTCATCGTACTCAAGAAACAGGGAAAGGAGGGACCCACCAGCCAGGGATCACGAGGTGGCCTGAGCGACAGTGGTGCCAGCTCAGAGTGACGACCCAGCGTTGCAACACGTGAAAAAATGTGATATATTGGCAATTATCTTTAATTATTACCCTCATCCGCGTTTATAGCGAGAAGGGTGACATTGTTTTTGTCTGTCTGTTTACCTGTCCTTTTTAGAGGCGGTGGTTGAGTGGTCAGCGTTCGGACTTTGGGAGCCCACGGACCCAGCTGACATTTTCAACCATCGCCTATAGTCTCCCTAATATGTCGAGGCCGGTCTGGCGTTGGCTTCCGTGGGTCCTTTCCTCCCCTCTGCTCTGCCACACAGTCCCAACACCTATCTCTTCCTCTCATATGTAAGCTATAGGTAACACATGAGAGGAAAAAATAGGTGTTGGGACTGTGTGGCAGAGCAGAGGGGAGAAATAGACCCGCGGGAGCCAACGCCAAAACGGACTCGACAATTTGGTTTCACTATAGTGCAGGAAGACTACCCACTTGTTGTCCGGATCTTCAATCAACCTTAACTTCAGCGACGTCGGTCAAGAGGAGCACCGGGGGACAGCATGGACCAAGCAGGAGTCATACATCACGGCAGCGACTATAAATAAAATTCGCCTGCGCCACTAACAGGCAGGGGTCGTTCAAGAAGCGCCTAAGGAGAGCCTACCGGCGCGGCGCCACAAACAGCACATAAAAAAAACTATTCTGCCGTCTAATATATAAGCAGGTAAAGTTGTGGAGCATATCTAAAGCTACGCGTGGCCTTGGTGCTCATCTTCGTCACACTGGCAGTATACAGACATGTGAGAAATAAAAAAAAAAAATCTTGCCTTCACAGCTTCTTATTAGTGGTGTTTACAATCTGGACAGCTGTTTTGATTGGGTGGTATTTAGGCGAATATTTTGATCTGACAGGTAGCTTTTTTCCTTTGTTGCTCACGAGTCTTTCGGTTTAATTTGCGCGCTATTAGGAATGATGCGGATAAACAGGAACTGAGGCGTCGAGGTCACGAGACAGAAAAAATAACTTGACAGGCGCCATCACTTCCTCCTCCATCACCGCGAACACCTCCATCACCACCACCACCACCGTCTAGTATATCACCATGCTCAACACCACCACCACCACCACCACCACCATCAAGTATATCACCATGATCAACACAACCACCACCCATCACCACCACCACCACCACTATCTAGTATATCACCATGCTCAACACCACCACCATCACCACCACCACTACCATCACCACCACCACCACCTCCACCACCATCTAATATATCACCACGCTCAACACTACATCTATCTCACAGGCTCATTAACACCGTCTTTCTAAGTAGTATTACATTATTAACACACACAAACAAACACATACACACAAGTAAAAAAAAAATAATAAAGGTTAACGTTACCACTGGGCTAATGCGACGGAGGTGAGCGCTGAGGCCACGCGCACCTACAATATATACCCTAACACCTTTTACCAGTGGGGTGTGTTGTGTAATGACAGCATACAGCATTGGCAATAGTAATGAAAGTGGAAGCATAAGTTAATTCTTCCTCACTATCTCTCTACATATCTCCCATTCTTCCTCACTATCTCTCTACATATCTCCCATTCTTCCTCACTATCTCTCTACATATCTCCCATTCTTCCTCACTATCTCTCTACATATCTCCCATTCTTCCTCACTATCTCTCTACATATCTCACATTCTCCCTCACTATCTCTCTACATATCTCCCATTCTCCCTCACTATCTCTCTACATATCTCCCATTCTCCCTCACTATCTCTCTACATATCTCACATTTTTCCTCACTATCTCTCTACATATCTCCCATTCTTCCTCACTATCTCTCTACATATCTCCCATTCTTCCTCACTATCTCTCTACGTATCTCCCATTCTCCCTCACTGTCTCTACATATCTCACATTCTCCTTCACTGTCTCTACATATCTCACATTCTTCCTCACTATCTCTCTACATATCTCCCACATTTCCCTCCCATTCTTCTCACTATCTATATACTTTACATTTCCTTTCCTCCAATTCCTCCTTACTACCTATCTATATGCCTGTCTGTCTGTCTGTCTGTCTCCGTTATGAAAAGTCTCACAAGCAGTCAGAAAAAAAGATGAAGGAAAAAGCGGAGGAAAAGATGAAATGGAAGTAAAGAAAAGAAGATTGTTTACATGATTTTGTTGAGGATGAAAACGAAAAAGAAAAAACGCGAATTTTAAGAAGGAATAAGATCAAGAACATGCAGAGAATTAAGACAAAAACTCCCCATTCACGACGCAAAAACACGCCCTTCTGCTAGAGAAAAGAAGATTGTTTACATGATTTTGCTGAGGATGAAAATGAAAAAGATAGAATGCGAATTTTAAGAAGGAATAAGATCAAGAACATGCAGAGAATTAAGACAAAACTCCCCATTCACGACGCAAAAACACGCCCTTTTGATAGACACGCGCGTTGGAACCCGAAAAACCGTCCCGAGAGCCCTGACGCGGCGGGTTACTGATGGCGATATAAATTACCTAGATGCCACGGGGGTGTTACGGGTGGCGGGAAGCTTCTAGTGATCCTGCAGGAGGCCCGGGGGGAGGCACAAGCTGGGAGAGTGCCAGGGAAGGCCGCGGGGAGCCAGGCGGGGCGCGGGGGCTGTGGGGGGCTGCGGAGGGGCGGAGGAGGTCTTGCTCTGTCACCGCTGAGGGCTTGCCAGTAAGTAGCTGTCGCCCTCCCGCCGCTGGACGTGTCGCCTTGAGGGTTCAGGTTCCTTCGGCGCCTCCTTCGTGAGAGTCGCAGGCTGGTTGGTTGCCGCCCCGCCCACGAGTGTGTTAGCGTAGTCGCGTAGGTGTTCCCCGTGGATTACCGCCGAGATGGAGATGGCTTCTGTGGACTATGAGGTGTTTGGTAAGGTGCAAGGTGAGTTGATGGGCTCTACACACGCACGCACGCACGCACGTAAACACACGCACGGACATATGTATTCCAGGCTCCTGTGGTCGGTATTATAAGATACTTTCAGCTCTCACATCAGCTATTTCTAAAGGTCAAAGAGGGAGGCAGTATGGTTCTAATGAGTGTTTCTTTAGGTTCACGGTACAGAGGAAGGGTCACACTACCAACAGGGCCATAAAACTACTCCTGGAAATGCCCAAAACTCCTACGAAAGCCTTGTCAAATATGTGTTCTTGAGCGTTGAAATGTCTAATAATACAACCCTTCATGTCCTTTTCACTTCCTCCTCCTCCTCCTGTTCTCCCCTTTCCTTCTTTTCTTTTATTTACTTTTTATCTCATTCTCTTCCCTTCCGTATCAACCTTATACACACACGCACACGCACGCACACATGTATTCCAGGCTCCTTTATGTGCTTTTCACTTCCTATTCCTTCTCCTGCTTGCTTCTTTCCTTCTTATACTCGTAGTTTTTTTTATCTCATTCTCTTCCCTTCCGTATCAACCTCCTACACACACACAAACGCACGCACATATTCCAGTCTCCTCTTTTATATCCTCCTCTCACTTCCTCCTCCTATTTGTCCTTTTTCCTCTTATCTATACAGTTTTTATCTACTTCCTTCTCTTCCGTCCCCTACCATCTCTTATCACCCCCCCCCCACACACACACACACACCGCCGCCGTCACAACACAAGGCAGAGAGGGGCGGGCGTTCTACAAGGCACGGAGCTCCCCGAGTCTTGGCCGCCCTCCCATCGCTCCTCTAAATCACCGCCGCTGTCAGATAATGAGGCGCGAGTGAAGAGAGGCGGGAGAGGCAGGAGACGAGGGCAAGGTAGGCATATTGTTGGCACAGAGAGACGGGCACGGCTAAAGCACAGAACTGAACATAGCGAGACAATTATGTGAAGCACGTGAGAGGGAATTGGGACAGGCGAGGAGGGTGTTTTGGCAGAGCAGGAAAACAACATAGCGAGAATTAACGTAAAGTAAGAGGAGGGAATCGAGGCAGGGAAGGCTGGGGAAGAGGGCGAGAAGGGGAAGAGGGCGAGAAGGGGAAGAAGGTGAGGAGGGGAAGAGGACGAGGAGAGGAAGAGGGAGAGAAGGAGAAGAGGGCGAGGAGGGAAAGAGGACATTAAGGGGCGTGGACGAGGAAAGGAAGAGAACGAGGAGAGGAAGAAGGAGAGAAGGGGAAGAGGGCAAGTAGGGGAGGTGGGCATTTTAGAGCGGGGACTCAGGGCACGGCCAAGACACAGGATCATGACGAGGCAGCAACGCAGTATACAGCAATCCGGCGAGCGCGAAGCAATGTAGTAACGTGCCATGCAACAATTTAGCAACACACGCCTAGCATACCAAGCCAGGCAGCGTAGTGTTTGTAACTGTACAGCAACACATACTTGGCAGAGAATGGAAGTGGAAGAATGGAATAGCCCAAACAGTCAGGTGCTCAGCGTAAACATGGCAAAGTTACAAATGGAAGGAACATATTGGGGGTCGGGGGTGATTCATCTTGTTCTTGTTCTTGTTGTTGTTCTTCTTCGTTTAACACCCTTATTTTCCCTTATGAGGCTGGACGGAGGTGATTCTTCTTGTTCTTTTTCTTTTTTCTTGTTGTTCTTCGTTTAACACCCTTATTTTCCCTTATGGGGGTGGACAAGGGTGATTGTAGATGGTTAGTAACAGGGTCTCATAAGTTGCTATGTGAAGGCTGACTAGCTTATAACAGGTTCCGTATACTCTTGTGAATCCTTAAGTAACGTTTTGTAAAGCAGCAACACGAGCCTGCATGGTAAGGTTGTAACATAACATACAGCCCTAAATCACACAGGCTTCACATAACGACTTAATTAACGATACATTGGGTAAAAGAAAAGCAAAACAGTCTTGGTGCATAATGATTCCCCAACGAAATGCAGGTAATTTGCTGCAACCTGGCAATTAGAAACGCAAAATTCTGCACAGGAACACAGGGTCACCAGTACGAGTTAGCTAGGCAATGTACAGTCGGCAAAAGAAGTATCTATCAGTCATGCGTCGACCGAATAGAATCTGAACGAAAACTAAACGAAAACTATAGACTTGTGTTGGTTAGGTGCGTGAATGACTAGACCTAACCAACACAGCACCATTATAGATTTCGCTCACATTCTATCCAATCGATCCATACGTGTTCGATACTTTCTTTGCCGACTGTACAAGAACATATTAACGTGTGTGTGTGTGTGTGTGTGTTAGTCCAAAGCTACAACGAAGAAAACGCGCACATGACCTGGGGGAGGGGGGGGGGGGGGTTAGGTCTAGGAAGCATCAGGAAGAGCAAAAAGGAAAACAAACAAAAAGGGACGCGGAACAGAAGGGGAGGAAGACGAGGGGAAGGAAATCAAAGGGAAGGGGAGAAGGAAAGTGTGAGGGTTAAAATTAGGTCTCTCTCTCTCTCTCTCTCTCTCTCTCTCTCTCTGGTAATGAGGAAGCTTCCCACGTGGTCTCCTTCCCTTCACGTCTCTCTTTCCCTTGAAGCACGCGGCCGCCGAGACATCAAAACATCTCCGGAGCGCGACGAAGATAAAAAATATGTAAAAAACACACACAAAAAAAGAATGAAAACAACACTAAAGTTTCTGAACGCTCCATTGAACTGAGACAACGCAAAAAAACAAACAAACAAACAAACATGTATGCAGTTGTTAAGATCGCCATCAATATAAACCAATCAACCAACTAATCAACCAATCAGTCAGTCAATGGGGGGATACACCGAATCGATATCAATCCAAATCAAATACATATACAAATACAAATCAATATAAATCAAGCAATATGAAGCCAGAATTAAGTTAGAGGAGTTGATGAATATTAGATTGACTTAATAACTTACTCCTTTAGAACCTACATGAATCAAGTCAGGGGAAGGACCCGTAAAAAGCTCAAGAAGGTAAAAAATAAATTAGTAAAAAGCTCCACTAATTCGTTTTTCTAAGTGCTAATCTAAGTTCTAAAGGACAAGACAAGAACTGTGACAATTAATTCAGATCTTAGAAGAAAATGTGAACGATGCCAAGTGTTTGTCGTGTTCTTCAGCGATGCGTAAAAAAAAGAGGTTAACCAAATTTCACTTATTTAGACTATTAGAGGGAAAAATATGCGTGGGAGGTTAATTAATACTCTTTTATCGCCCTCTCTGTTTCTTCTTCCACCTTTACTTCTTCCTCCTCCTCGTCCTCTCCTATCACTTTTCTATCTCCTCCTCCTCCTCCTCCTCCTTCTCCACTCCTTCCTGACCTCTTACGTTTCTTTTTCCTTGCTTCTTCTTCCTCTTCGCTTTCTTTCAACTTTTCCTCCACCTCCTTTGCTAACATAACCTGCCTCCGTGCACAGTTTTCTCTCTCCTGTTTCTTCCTTTTCTTTCCGCTATTTTAACTCTTCCGTTGCTCTTCTCTATCTCCTATTACTGAGGGGGGAGGGGGGGGAGGGGGGGGGGCAGGTTGGAATGCTCAGACGCTTCCATCTCCAACATCAATATTTCCACCACCTCCAACATCAATATTTCCACCACCTCCAACATCAATATTTCCACCACCTCCAACATCAATTATTTCCACCACCTCCAACATCAACTATTTCCCCCACCTCCAACATCAACTACATCATCTCCAACTCTTTCCTCTCGTTATCTTCCTTTTTAAGACTTCATTAATAGTTTGTTGACTCGGCGCAGGAACGAGGTCAAGAGGCGCCTGGTTATTAGGGCGGTGGACGCGGCGGCCTTCCTCGCTCCAGATCACTCAGGACCAGCGTTGTCAAATTATCGTACTCATCGCATTGTATTGTCGTAGTTTCTGACCAATGACTATAGCAAAAAAGCACATAAAAGCATCAATAAATAGGAGTTTTAACGCTAACTTCAATTTTCTTGCGTCGTTTGTGTAGGTACGAGAGTTTGAGGCGTAAAAAGGATGAATACAATGTGGTGAATACGATAATCTGGCAACCCTGCTCAGGACACGGACAGAAAACATCAAAGGTTATTCTAATTTCACGGCTTTGCATGAAATTGTGAAAACGGTGCGTGGATTATCTTTTATTTAACGAGTCGAGGCTTCGTCCCCCCCCAAAAAAAAAGTATATTTCTTCCTCTCATTTTTACAATACTCATTTGACCTACAATTAACATAAGAAATAAATACTGGCTCTTATTTTACCCTTCACTGATGTTTTCTTACAATATCAGTTTATTCTAGTTTTACGGCTTGTATGAAATTGTGAAAACGTTGCGTGGATTATCTTTTATTTAACAAGTCGAGGCTTCGTCCCCCCCAAAAAAAAGTCTATTTCTTCCTCTTTCATTTTCACAATACTCATTTGACCCCCAACATAAGAAATGCATACTGGCGCTTGTTTTACCCTTCACTGATGTTTTGTTACACATGTTGAAATCAAGTTCATGTTAAATATACGGCACAGCGTTTATTATTTCCACCAGCCGCACGAACACATACGCACAAGAACACAAGTCATGTTTACTCTACGAGCTTTATTCAATATTATGAAATTATATGAAATTATATGAAATTATAAAAAACTGTAGCACATAATGAAGGAAAATGATATGGTGGAATATATCAAAAGTCATCGTAAATAGCCTCGCGCCGCTCAAAAAAAGCTTTATTCTCCCGGCTGTAAATTGTCGCCGCTGTGAGTCACGCCCCGGCCGTGGCACCAGCCCGCCTCCCAGCAAGGATTTAATTCGCCATGAAGATAGTTTATTGCTTATTTTAAGAGTGGCCGCGTTGGCTAATGGTGTTTACCAAGCGTGATTCACCCCGCGGAGCTGCAGCGTCCATTAGCCTTCTCTTTTATCTGCCTCGCCTCATTAATTAAAGGAAACGCGTCTTGTGTTACGACGCCACAAGACTCTTATATAGCGCTGCGTTGACGGCCGCCGCGAACCCTGCCCCGGCACGCCGGGCATGTCAGTCCTACACTAATCTATCTGTTAATACAAGGAAGGTCTTGTAACTACGCCGCAGACCGCAGCTTCATTATATATTCCCATGATTCTCATTCTTTCACTAATTGTTTATACATTAATATCAACGAAGAGTTGTAACTACGCCGCTCGCCGCCGCGTCATGACCTCCTGTCGTTGCCGCTCCTTTCATCCCTCTACAAAGTGTCTATCAATTAATACACGTGAGTGTAATGCAACTCCGTTGTGGTGTTGGCAGCGCGCGGCCTGTTTGTCACCTCACCGCGGGGCCTGGCGCTCTGCCGGTGTGATTCACGGCAACAATAATGCAAACTGTAAATCATCGGTGGTCCGTCAGCCGCCTGCCAGCTGTAACCTTGGCGGGGCAGCGGGCACGGGGTGCCAGGGCGCCTTGTTTGGCGGGGCTGGGGCGGGGCGGGGCACCAGCCACTATTGTTGTGCACGGCTGGTCAGCACGTGTTGAGGCCCCGGTGGACACGGACGATTATTGCTTTAGAAAGAACGGGATGAGGGTGGTCAGCAAGCACTTCAGTGACTGGTGTGGGCAAGCAGGGAGGAACAGGATGAACGGCGCAGCAAAGCAAGCATTGACGGTACAAAAAATAAGTTGGATGGCACCTGCGGGCGAACTTAACGACACAGCCCCAGCCATCAGGATTTATCGGTTGGCAGGAAAATGACAGACCGTCCCGCTGACCCTGCGATGGATTACTGTTTACCTTCCCCCTCGTCTGTACCTGTCCCCGTCTGGCGTTTCTCCTCCCTGACCTGACTCACGCTAATGTAATCACTCTTTCAGTCACTCGAGGACCGAAAGAAACATGATGAATAAAAAAAAAAAAGAATAAATAATGAGGAATGAGAAAAAAAAACGAGGCTAGAGACATTCCTAGCAGTGTACAAAATTTGAACCAATCTGCTGAGGAGTGAAGGGAAAAAAGAAGACAGGTGATCACCCTAAGAGGCAAAAGACATAAAAAAACGTATAAAAAAAGCAAAAAGCTGAAGTCTGAAGAGTGTAAGAGAATGAAATATATACAAAGAATAAAAGTAAGAAGTTTGAAGAATATAGAAGTAAGAAAAAAAGTATTAAAATAGTCGTAGGAAGCAAAACAATAATAGAAAAGCCATCTATTTACGAGTCCACATCTTCAGTTTACATTAGAGATAGCTGATGTGAGGAGCGAACGTGTCTTATTATACCGACCTATTTAATGTTTCGTATAATAAGACATTTCGCCGCCCAAGAACACATATTTGCCAAGGCTTTCGTAGGAGTTGTGGGTACTTCCAGGAGTAGTTTTATGACCCTAGTGGTAGTTTGACCCTTCTTCTGTACCATGAGCCTGAAGAAACACTCATTAGAACCCGACTGACCCCCTCTTTGACCTTTAGAAATAGCTGATGTGAGGAGCGAACGTATCTTATTATACTGACCTATTTAATGTTTCGTATAATAAGACATTTCGCCGCCCAAGAACACATATTTGCCAAGGCTTTCGTAGGAGCTGTGGGTATTTCCAGGAGTAGTTTTATGACCCTGGTGGTAGTTTGACCCTCCTTCTGTACCATGAGCCTGAAGAAACACTCATTAGAACCCGACTGACCCCCTCTTTGACCTTTAGAAATAGCTGATGTGAGAAGCGAATGTGTCTTATAATGCCGATCTAAATATACTCGTGCAGCGGAGGGAACGGGCGGCCAGCTGTGTTTGGCGGCGCGGACACAACCACATGCCTGACGCTCGTGCTGTGCCTGACACCTGCTGACCACCCTGCTGCCCTCAGACTCCTAGTGCTGAGTCTGATGATTTTTTTTTTTTTTTTTTTTTTTTTTTTACAACAAAGGAGGCAGCTCAAGGGCACAAAAAAAGGAAACAATAATAAAAAAAAGCCCGCTGAATGTACAGTGTTTCGGTTGCTGCTTAGCGTTTTACTGTGCCATATTCATTGTTAAGAGTGGCTGCCCTCAGACTCCTAGTGCCGAGTCTGATGATTTTTTTTTTTTTTTTTTTTTACATCAAAGGAGGCAGCTCAAGGGCACAAAAAAAAGAAAACAATAATAAAAAAAGCCCGCTGAATGTACAGTGTTTCGGTTGCTGCTTAGCGTTTTACTGTTCCATATTCACTGTTATAATAGAAATGGTACAGCAAGGGAGGAGGTCGCATCTTTGAACCTTGATATAGTTCCGAGTTTGCTGAGTCCGGATTGTTTAAAGTGCTACATCGCGTTTTACTGTATTTTATTTGTTGTTCTTTAAGAAATAATACATCAAAGGAGGAGATCGCTATACTTTGAATCTCTTTGCAGTTCAGAGCTTATTGACCACAGGATTTTTACGCTGATAGTTAGAATATGATGGCCAGAGCTTGCTGTCCCCTTAATGGATACACTGTCGCCCTGGAGCTAATAACATACAGGCCTAAGATTGCTGACCTAAGGCTGCTAACACTGCTCCTTAGATCGTGTACAGTCTTAAGATCTCTTGTTGACTTCAGATTGGTTACATTAATGCCTTGAATCTCCTTATACGGTTGATCCTGCTGACTTCAAAGTGTTCAATCTTATTTGTTTCTCCTCTTCCTTCTCCTCCTCCTCCTCTTCATCCATTTTCCTCTCCTCCTCCTCCTCCTCCTCCTCCTCCTCCTCCAACTCCTGCTCTACCACCTGCTCTTCTTGCTTCCCACAACTCAGCCTCCTCCTCCTCCTCCTCCTCCTCGGTTGATCCTGTTGACTTCACAGTAGGTTTAAATTAGTACTGAAACACAAAGCACAAAATCTACTGACTTCAGGATGGAAACACTGCCCTCTTGAGTCTGATCGTGTAGGGCTCAAAGTTCACTGACTTCAAAACCCGCTTATACTTCTTTTTATGATGGAGGAGGAAGGCCAAGAAAAAAAGTGCAACCCGGTTCTCCGAAAGATATTACGAGAAAGAACGATATTACACCTGTTATACGAAAACCGGCAATTCGCTGTTTACTTTTTATGCTTTGTAAATGGCCTTTTGTGGTATTTCTGCCTCTTACTGCATCGTACTGTCCAACTTCAATCGTCTGTATCTTTGGCATATTGCGTAAAGTCTTTTCTCTCCTCTATCGGTTCAGGAAATAATATAGATACGTTGTAACTTCAGATCTACTCACACAATTCCTATACAACTTTATTCTGAATGCTTTCACTTATAAGCTCAATATCTGACATGAACATTCAGACATTGCGCAAAATCCTTTCTCTCTAATCTATCAGTGCGACGTTCAGGAAACAATTATGATAAACTACAACTACAAATCTAATTCCACGATCCCCATTTAACTTTACTCAGAGCGTTTACACTTAACAGCTTAATATACGACAAAGACTTTTTTTATAACCTGACGTCAAACCTTTTCTTTCTTTCCTACCGATAATGACGTTCGGGAAATGATTATGAAAAGCTGTAACCTCAAATCTAACCGGATGCTTCATGTTCAACTTTACTCAAAACGTTAATACTGATAAGCTCGATAGCTGACCAAAAAAAAAAAAATTTCCTTCTTTCTCCTTCTTAGAAATACACAGAAAAGACAAATAACGTTGTAACTCTAGACTAAGGTTGGTATCGTTGACTGCTTCCGAGCTCGCACATACACACTATTTCTAAAGGTCACAAGAGAGGGTAAACGTGTTCCCATTAGTGCTTTTCCACGTTCATAGTACAGAGCCTTCATCAAACTACCACCAAGACTGAGGTTGGTATCGTTGACCGCTTCCGAGTTCCCACATACACTGTTTCTAATGCTCACAAGAGAGGTTAAACGTGTTCCCATTAGTGCTTTTCCACGTTCATAGTACAGAGGCATCATCAAACTACCACAAGGGTCATAAAACTATCCCTAAAAATGGCCACAACACCTACGGAAGCCTAGTTAAACGTGTGCACTTTGGCGTCGAAATGCTTGAGAATATAGGCCGTGGATATCCTCATGACGAGACTGCACATAAGTCATCACTCTCCCCACACATAAAACAAACTTGTGAGCGCCTTATCGTCCTATCGCGGCCCTGGCAGGAGGCGACAGGCACGGGTGATGGATGGGCCACAGGGAAAGGTCGCGGCGTGAGTAATATACTGAAGGGGAGGCCGAAGGAGGGTGACGGGCAGGGCGGGAGAGGGATAGGGCAGCGTGGAGGTGTTGGGGTGATGAGGGGGAGAGAGAGAGAGAGAGAGAGAGAGAGAGAGAGAGAGAGAGAGAGAGAGAGAGAGAGAGAGAGAGAGAGAGAGAGAGAGAGAGAGAGAGAGAGAGAGAGAGAGAGAGAGAGAGAGAGAGAGAGAGAGAGAGAGAGAGAGAGAGAGAGAGAGAGAGAGATAAAATGAGAGAGAGAGAGAGAGAGAGAGAGAGAGAGAGAGAGGAGGAGGAAAGCTAATCTCCTCATTCATATATATAAAAAAAAAACACGAAACATAATAATCAACAAAGCCTGTAACAACAACAAAAAAAAACTTAATTAAATCCCTAGCAAAAAAAAAGCTGATAAAAAGACAAAGCCCGATACCCCTTATCCAAATATCAGTAACGAGAGGAAGCCTTACGCCCCTATCAAGAACCCTGTGTTGAGATAAAGCCTTCCCCCCGCGTCAAACCCAAGCGCGTCTTAACTCTACCAGCAAAGGAAGCCGCACCTTATACTTACTTTCCTTCGAGAATAAAACCGATGATATAGAAATGAGGGAAAGGGAGAAAAGAGGGAAAGGGAAGGTAAGCGAGGGAGGGAGAGAGGAAGGGGCAGAGGAAAGGGAAAGGAGAGGGAAGGAGGAAAAGGAAAACACAAATGGAATGAGGAAAAGTAGAGCTGAGGGAAGGAAAATGAGTGAGGGAGAGGAAGAGACAGAGGGAAGGGGAAGGAAAGGGAGTGAGGGAGAGGAAGGGGCAGAGGGAAGGAAATGGGAGAGTGAGGGAAAGAAGAGGAAGGGGCAGAGGGAAGGGGAAGGAAAATGAGGGAGGGAGAGAGCAAGGGACAGAGGTTAGAGGGAGGAAGGGAGGAAGGGGCAGAGGCAAGGAGAAGGAATGAGGGAGGAAGATGGGAAGGGGCAGAGGGAAGGGGAGGGAGTGGGAGTAAGGGAGAGGGTAAGGGGCAGAGGGAAGGAAATAAGAGAGTGAGGGAAAGGAGAGGAAGGGGAGGGAAGGAGAGGGAGGGAGAGAGAGGGGAGGCCAACACCTTCGTCATGAGTAAGACACGTGAGTCACCATTCAGAGGGTCGCGCACACACCTAGTCACCCGGAGAGGCAGCGGGGGACGACACTGGCACGCCACATCACCCCTGCCACACCCTCCCCTCACCCCATACCCCTCACCCTCCACAGTCACCACCCCGCGTGACGGAGGGAGGGGTGTTGGGGTGAGTAGGGGTGATGGGGGGCGGGGAGTGTAGCGGGGTGCCAAGTTGTATGTTGCCGACGCAGACACAGTCACGTACCTAGACGAGGGGAGAAACATTTGTAGAATTATTATAAGCCAAGAGGTTGTAGGGTAAATGGGTGCTCTCTCTCTCTCTCTCTCTCTCTCTCTCTCTCTCTCTCTCTCTCTCTCTCTGTAAGCCTCTCCAAAAACAGACTACGTTGTTTTATTCTGTCCATGGGCTACACTTCGCATAATTAAACTCCTGAAGGAACTGATGCTGACCCATGGCTGCTACGGGAGTTTACCAGGGCATATATATCAGGGCAACGCAGCAGACGGGATGGGTGCAGTGAAAGACTCTCGCACCGCCAGCATCCTGAAGGAGAACTGAGGCACACACTGACCCCCGACCTTGCAGCTTACTTCAAGGAATTCATCGTCTTTAACATGAATGATTACTGGTTGACTACTCCGAAACCGACCATATGAACCGCGGGACAGTTGTTGTTGAAAAAAATACTCATGGGGAACTTATCATCTCCTTTTCGAACCTTGGTAATAATTGACATGAAAAAGCGGAAGCGAGTGCGTATACCGACCTAAGTGTGTTATCTTGGAAGCTGAAAGATATGACGAGGAATGCGCAACAGTCTCCCAGTAGTTCAGTGATTCAAGAGAGAGAGAGAGAGAGAGAGAGAGAGAGAGAGAGAGAGAGAGAGAGAGAGAGAGAGAGAGAGAGAGAGAAAATTGGAATTCCCTCAGACGCGACATTCTCAGTACCGGGCAGTGCATTGGGAAAGCCCGAGGTCAAGGAGCGGTTTCGCATTACTTAAAAAAATGAGATAAAAATGAAGGAAGTCACTGTGCCAGACACGTAGAGGGGAAGAGGTTTGAGTGGCGGCGGCTACGTGGAACTGAAGCTCATCTAAGGAGAGCATTCTTATTTTCTTTACATTTATTTTATTTACACCAAAGCAATGTAGCAAAAGTGAAGCAAGAAAAACACATAAGTAAGAGTAAAAAGTCCAAGTATATATTTACAGAGCAAGAATTTTCGCTGTAACAGGATATTGCACAAAGGAAGGAAAATGTGAAGATAGCAACATATTTTTTTTTCCTCGTATAAAACGCGAGGCAAATTCTGTGAACATGTTGAGGGATTTTTTCACGATAAAGATGATGATGATGATGATGATGATGATGATGATGATGATGATGATGGTAATAATAATAATAGTAAGAAGAAGAAGAAGAAGAAGAAGAAGAAGAACAACAACAACAACAACAACAACAACAACAACAACAACAACAACAACAACAACAACAACAACACGAAGACGAAAAAGAAGGAGAACGAGAAGAATATTATACCATTATTATTATTATTATTATTATTATTATTATTATTATTATTATTATTATTATTATTATTATTATTATTATTATTATTATTATTATTATTATTATTATTATTATTATTATAGTAACTAGAAGCGGTACATCTGCCCACAACATGCTAGCCAGACCGAGCCAGACAACAACAACGAGAGAGAGAGAGAGAGAGAGAGAGAGCCACGAGGACACCCATGCCTCCTCCTCCCCTCTCTCCTTTCTCTCCTCTCCCTCCGTCTCTATCTCCTCCCCGCCCCCCCGTCTCTCTCTCTCTCTCTGGCACTCTTGTTTCCCCTCCTGACACCCAGCCCTCTCTGTCATCTTCACCTGACACCGCTCCGCCACCCACCATCACCACCACCATCACCATCACCACCACTACCACCACCACCATCACCATCACCGCCACCACAATGAGGCTGTATCTCTTCCTGTCTCTTCTGTCTCTTCTTTTATCAAGTTTTATCAAGTTTTTTTTTATATTTCTTTCATTTTACGTAGCATTCTGGATAGTTTTATTGTTTTAATGTGTTGTTGTTTTTACGATGTGTTAATAGTAGTCCATTTGCATTGAATATATTTGTGTTTTAAAAAATGTTGAAATCGCACTGAACACTGGAATATAACAAAAAAAAAAAACTAATTATATAATGATAAACAATAATAAATAAATGAGAGAAATAAGTAAAAAAAAAATGTCCACAAAATCGTAAAGGAAAACACTGCACTTTCAACTTTGAGACTCTGAAAATAACATTCGTATAAGTAATCATGTGTTTATATTATTACTGCATCCCTCCCTCTCTGTCTGTCTGTCTGTCTATCTATTTCTATATCTCTCCTTTCTCTCCTTTTCCCGACTCCCTTCTTTCTCTTTTTCCTTTCTCTCCTCTTCCCTTTCTAACTCTCTCTCTCTCTCTCTCTCTCTCTCTCTCTCTCTCTCTCTCTCTCTCTCTCTCTCTCTCTCTCTCTCTCTCTGTCTATCTATATTTCTATCTATCTATATCTCTCCTTTCTCTCCTCTTACCGACTCCCTTCTTTCTCCTTTCCCTCTTCTTCCCTTTCTAACTCTCCTTCTCTCCCCCCAACTCTCTCTCTCTCTCTCTCTCTCTCTCTCTCTCTCTCTCTCTCTCTCTCATGAATGCTTATCTCCGGCAGGCTGCAATTTCATCAAGGCGGCCAAGGATACGGCAGACAGCTTGGACTTGACTGGCTGGATCAAGAACAACAAGACGGGCACGGTGGGGGGCCGTCTCCAAGGTCCCAAGGCTAACGTAGACCAGATGTGAGTGTGCTCGAGGACAGGGAGGGCGGCGGAGGCTTTGAGGGGACGCTGGGGAAGGCTGAGGGTGTTTGGGCAAGGGGAAAGGAGAGAGTGCCTAACCTAACCTAACCTAACCTAACCTCTGGCAGGAAGTTGTTTGAAGTCGAAGGTCTGGGAGGCTTAGAAGGGACGCTGGGGAAGGTTGATGGTGTTTGGGCAAGGGGAAAGGAGAGAGTGCCTAACCTAACCTAACCTAACCTAACCTCTGGCAGAAAGTTGTTTGAAGTCGAAGGTCTGGGAGGCTTAGAAGGGACGCTGGGGAAGGCTGAGGGTGTTTGGGCAAGGGGAAAGGAGAGAGTGTTGGGCCAGCCTAACCTAACCTAACCTAACCTAACCTCTGGCAGGAAGTTGTTTGAAGTCGAAGGTCTGGGAGGCTTAGAAGGGACGCTGGGGAAGGCTGAGGGTGTTTGGGCAAGGGGAAAGGAGAGAGTATGGGGCCAGCCTAACCTAACCTAACCTAACCTAACCTAACCTCTGGCAGAAAGTTGTTTGAAGTCGAAGGTCTGGGAGGCTTAGAAGGGAGACTGGGAGAGACTGTAGAATGTTTTGGTAGTGTGACGGATTGCTGCATAAGGTGAAAGGGCGGAAAGGATAGGAAGCAGTGTGATGTCGTAGATCTGAAAGTGAAGATAATTGAGGATTAAGAGGATATAGTGGAGAAGTAGTTAAAGTCTTGACCATTCGCGTGGCCTCAGTGCTCATCTCCGCAGCATTAGTGAAGGTGAAGAAGCAGATATATTATACATGAAATGATAGAGAGAATATAACAAGGAAGGAGTTTGTTGTCGAAGGTTTGTACTTGAAGGTTATTGAGGGTTGAGCCAAAAAGGGAAAGAGATACAGAATTATGTAAGACTGTGAAAAGGAGTTTGTTGTCGAATTTTTTTGTACTTGAAGGTTATTGAGGGTTGAGAGAAAAAGGGAAAGGGATACAGAATAGGTAAGACTGTGAAATGCTTTAGTTCAGCTTTGACGAATGCTATGATGGAATAACACAACAAGGAAGTATTTTCTAGTCGACGTTCTATACATGAAGTTCTGTCAAAGTAAAGAGAACAAAGTATAAAAAATGCTAAAATAGAAAGAGTGGACACTATTTTGGTAGCGTTACAAAGGAAATGGGTAAGAGAAAAGAGATATGTTAAAGTCGACGGTTTGTTCGTGAAGGTTACTGAATGTTTAGAAAAGGGCAAAGTGGGGGAGGAGGCTCAAATAAACAACCAGGAGAGTGTTTTCGTCTGCAGAGAGGAGGAAGATAGGCCCCAGAAGACTGCTAGAAGGCGGCAGCACAAAGGGAGAACAGGGAGGACAGGAAAAGGGATCAGAAGGGAGGCTGTTTATGCTGGCCACTGATGGATGGGGCGTGAAGAAAGAGGACAGAGGATGGGGTGCTGAGGGGCGGCATGGGAGAGCAATAGGAGTGATAGATGAGGTGTGACAGGCAAGATAAGGGCAGAGAAGTGAGCCGCTGTGAGGTATACGTTTGTTGCACTGAGGCGACGAGAGGGGGTTGAGGGAGCGGGGAACTGAAGACTGACCGGGGTATGAGACAGGGATGGTTGGGCGTTGGCAAGGGTCTGTGAAGTGGTCGGTCATATCCTTTAACATATCGGCGCCCAAGCACACAAGCATGACAGGTCTTTCGAAGGGGTTTTGGGCATATGCAGGCATACTTTTAAAACCCTGGTGGTAGTTTGACCCTTTGTACCATGAACCAAAAAACGCACTAACTTGAACCCGACTGATCTCTTTTTCGTACTTAAATAGAGAGTTTTGAGCATTTGTAGGGGTAGTTTTAAGACCCTGGTCGTAGTGTGACCCTTCCTCTGAACCATGAGCCTAAAAACGCACTAACTAGAACGCGCCTCATCTCTTTTTCGTACTTAAGAAAGCGGAAGCGTCTGAGAATATAGAGTTTTGGGCATTTGAATGGCTAATTTTACGACCCTGCATGGTGGTATATAGTTTGACCCTTCCTCTGAACCATGAACCTAAAAACACACTAACTAGAACACGACTGATTTCCTTTTCAGCCTTTTAAAAGAGTTGATGTAAGAGTCGGAAGGGTCTGAGAATAGTGACCGTAGTGTATGGTGGACGGGGTGGGAGAGGCAAAGACAGGGAGTGCCTATAGGGCGTGAGGTCGGCGGAACAGAGGCGTCTTAGAGGAGTGATAAACGGGGCATGGAGGGCAAGTTTAGGGTAGGGGAAGGGCCGCACTGAAGGGCCTTAAAGAGGGAAGGGTATATAGGTTACGGGTTTGAGGAGAGGAGGGACTACACTGCGCATTGATTTTGAAAAGGGAAATATGATAGAGGATATTTTTTTTTTTTTTTACGACAAAGGAGACAGCTCAAGGGCACACAAAAAAAGGAAACAATAATAAAAAAAAAAGCCCGCTACTCGCTGCTCCTAAAAAAAAAAGAATCAAAAGAGGTGGCCGAAAGAGAGGTCAATTTCGGGAGGAGAGGTGGTAGAGATATATGAAAAAGGGGAAACACACACACACAAAAAACGCATGTATGTATGTATGTATAAACTTATGTAGCTATGTATGTATGTATGAATGTATGTATGTAAGGCGAGGGTGCGACTTGACTGCGATTTTATACTGAAGTGTGAAAAGGGGAAAACAATTGAATATGAAACGCATGGATGAATGTATATATGTATGAATGCATGTATGTATATATGTATGAATGTATTATCACAGCAATTCCTAACGATCGTCTTACATTACCGCTTCGAGGACACACACACACACACACACACACACACACACACACACACACACACACGCTGACTCACGCATACACAAACAAGGAGAGTAAACAGACCCAGCAGCACAAGGCTTACTGGGAAGGGAAACACGACAAGGCAGTGATTAATTGCATATGACAGACGGTGGGGGTGGGGGTGGTTGGGGTAGGGGTGAAAGTAGTAGTAGTAGTAGTAGTAGTAGTAGTAGTAAGAGGAGGAGGAGAAGGAGGAGGAGGAGCAGAATAAGAAATAAAAGTAAACAGAAAGAAGTAAAAGAAGAACAAGAACGAGAATAAGGAGAAAAAGAGAAAGAACGAGAATTAGAACAACAACAACAAGAACAAGAAGAGGAACATTAACAATAGCAAAAACAACAACAGCAACAACAGCAACAACAACGAGATGATGATGGTAGTAGTAATAGTAGTAGTAGTAGTAGTAGTAGTAGTAGTAGTAGTAGTAGTAGTAGTAGTAGCAAATGGTGGTAGCGGACACTTGCCAGCATAATAGACACCTAACACCATATTCACACTAGCGGGGGTGCCAACTGATCCAAAGAGGGAGGGGGAGAAGGGTGCAGGGGGAGGGGTTCTTGGGGGGGTGATTCTGAGACACAATTGGGGAGAAGGAAATGGAGAAGATGAGGACAAAGGGAGCCGAGACAAGAGAAATTGGAGGGGAGTTTAGGTGACATGGTGGGAGGGAGAATTGATATGGAAGGGGAGAAAGAGGAAGGGGGAACTGATATGGAAGGGGAGAAAGAGGAAGGGGGAGGAGTGAGGGATAAATGCATAGGAAAAGTGTTTAAAGACAGAACAGAGGGAAAAGGGGAAAGGTGGAAATGGGAAAATACGGAAAGGAAATTAGACGGGAAAGGGGAAAGACGGAAAGGAGATTAGACGGAAAAGGGGGAAAAAAAGGGTCAAAAGAGGTGGCCGAAAGAGAGGTCAATTTCGGGAGGAGAGGTGACCTGATACCCTGAGACGCTGATAAAGGGCCAGTCTTACAGTCCAGTACAGCACGTTTGTAAGCTCCCCAACCAAACACAAAACACGACGAAAATTCCTTGTATAGTGTTTTTTTTCACATTTGTTACCTTTTTTTATGCCCTTGAACTGACTCCTCTGCTGTAAAAAAAAAAAAAAAAACACTATACAAGGAATTTTTGTCGTGTTTTGTGTTTGGTTGGGGAGCTTACAAAGTGCTGTACTGGACTGTAAGACTGCCCAAAGACCCGAGGCGGACACTCAAACGTCAAGCCATAAGAATACTCTACGGGTTAGAGTGCTCACATTCGACAAGGCTTTCATAGTGGTGGTCGTTTCCCTGGGTAGGTTTTTGGCCCTGGTGGTAGTATAGCAAAACCTCAGTATCGCCACATTCGACAAGGCTTTCGTAGGAGTGGTCGTTTCCCTGGGTAGGTTTTTGGCCCTGGTGGAAGTATAGCAAAACCTCAGTATCGCCACATTCGACAAGGCTTTCGTAGGAGTGGTCGTTTCCCTGGGTAGGTTTTTGGCCCTGGTGGTAGGATGACAAAACCTCAGTATCACCACATTCGACAAGGCTTTCGTAGGAGTGGTCGTTTCCCTGGGTAGGTTTTTGGCCCTGGTGGTAGTATAACAAAACCTCAGTATCGCCACATTCGATAAGGCTTTCGTAGGAGTGGACGTTTCCCTGGATAGGTTTTTGGCCCTGGTGGTAGTATGACAAAGCCTCAGAGTCACCACATTCGACAAGGCTTTCGTCGTGGTGGGCGTTTCCCTGGGTAGGTTTTTGGCCCTGGTGGTAGGATGACAAAACCTCAGTATCACCACATTCGACAAGGCTTTCGTCGTGGTGGTCGTTTCCCTGGGTAGGTTTTTGGCCCTGGTGGTAGTATAACAAAGCCCCAGTATTACCACATTCGACAAGGCTTTCGTAGGAGTGGACGTTTCCCTGGGTAGGATTTTGGCCCTGGTGGTAGGATGACAAAACCTCAGTATCACTACATTCGACAAGGCTTTCGTCGTGGTGGTCGTTTCCCTGGGTAGGTTTTTGGCCCTGGTGGTAGAATGACAAAGCCTCAGAGTCACCAACGAAAAACAAACCCTCATATCTCCTAATTGGCCCTAGGAAATAGTTGATGTGAGAAGCGGAGGCGTTTGATAACACCGACCCAACTAATCTTTATCAGTGGCTTGGGTCATTACATCAGGAGGTCAACTCTACAACGCTGCTTTCCTTCTCCGTCAGGGTGAAGTGGCTGAGCGAGGTTGGCAGCCCTGAGAGCCAGATCGAGCGCTGCCAACTGACCAACCAGCAAGCCATCATCAGGCCGGACTACCCCAAGTTCTTCCTCAGATTCTAAGTCTTCGTGTGACGCAGTAAGTCCTCAGGAAAAGTGTCCGTTAGTGTCGTTAGCGTCTATGGATTTTGTGGGACGCTGTAACAAATACCCCTGTTCTTTTAGTCGATGATGTGCCTTGTTTTGTTACACTTTAGTGGCTTAAGAAGATACTATAGCATTATTTTTATGTCTGAATTTTCTTTATGATAGTCAGGGATGCCGCGATATCGTACTAGCCTAATTTGATTTTCCCATTTATAACGCATAATGACTGCACAAAACCCTCTATGATTAACAATTTTAACGATAAATATAAATAGGTATCATTACTTTTGTCGTTGAGGCGGTTGATACGTTGGCTGAAATCGGGAAAAATGAGAGGCCGAGAACGACGATTTGGCGCCGTTGATGACAGTTTACTTGATTCATGAGTAACATTGGCGTTCCCTCAGATTATCATTAGTTTTTGAACGGGTAGATTTCGGTACACTGAGGCAGATTAGGTTTTCCTTTGATGTTCTGTTCATAACCTGGCAGACAATCAATTATTAACATCATAATGGACTTCCCGAGGCGATCTGTTTTTGTGTCAGGAAAGGTCGGATGAAAAACAAAGAAATCGCCTTCAGATATGTAACAAAAAGTAAATAAACAAATGAATGAATGAATGAATGAATGAATGAATGGGTGAATGAATGAGTGAATGAATGAGTGAATGATGAATGTATGAATGGGTGAATGAATGAGTGAATGAATGGGTGAATGAATGATCCTTTTTGTGGAAAGTAGGACAAAAAATGCTTAAAAAAATGGAATAAGTAAATAAACAAACAAATGAATGAATGAATGAATGAGTGAATAATACCAAAATCCATCATTGCAGAGTCACCGTAGAGAGTGTGTTCGTGTGTGTGTGTGTGTGAGCCAAGACGCGTCCATCCAGCCAGCCAGACCCGCCTCCCCGCACCGCCACCATCACACCCGGCAAAGAATAACCTGAGAATGATGAACGACTCCTCCTTTCACACCCAAAATACGTTATGCAAACCTTCCTGTCTTATGGGAAAGGTAAAGAAAGTGTTGGTAATTGTGTTGCATTTAGTGACGCCAATGCAGGTAACGTTTTTGTGAGCTGACCGTTAACCTCTGTGCCGATGATGATGATGATGATGATGATGGTGATGTGGAGTGAACCGTTCTCTGTCCCACTCCCACAACATCCAAGTGCGTGATTCTGGGAAGGCGCACACACACACACACACACACAGACACACACACACACACACACACACACACAGTCCTCATTTTTGCTCTTCACCCACCTCCATATTTCACTCTTCGAGACGTCTTCGTAGATTAGCTTTTTAATCTAGAGGTTTTGTGTTCATTACCATTTATTTTCATTCCTAGGTGTCAGTTATGCATGTAAAGAAGCTTAGCTCTGAATCTTCAAGGGATAAAAATATATTTGCCTAAAAGGTATTGATAGAGACGATGATTCGCTGAGGGATGCCGCCGTAAAAAAAGTTATATTCTCATGATTACTGAAGTTTCGTGAGATCTTAGACTTCAATCATAAATAGCTGTGACGTGTATTTCTCAAAGCTACAAGTCGTAAAAAAGCAGGGTACAGTTGCTCTTCAAAATAATACCAACCACTTTCTGAACGATAGAACAGAAAAGTGAACGAAAACTAGCGATGATGCAGTACGGGGCTGAGTCTTCCTAATACTTCTGTCCGGGGGTAGGATTTACTTTCTTGGCTGACTGTAAGAAGGAGTCAACTGTGGGGGGAAAACTCAGCCGACCTAGTACCCGACACTACCTTACCCCGCCCACCCCGCCTCGCCCCCTGTCTCTACCCAGGCCCGTCACGCCTCCGTTACTACCCTAGCCCGCCCCACCCCACCCTCCTCACCACCCTACCCCGCTCATTCCGTCCCCGGTGTTATCCTACCCCGTCCCGTCCCCGCCACCGCCACTACCTCGCCTCCTCCAGTGCCCCGTTTTATCCCGTCCCGCCGCTATCTCGCCCTGTCACTACCCTGCTCCCCCTTGCCCCGACGTGATCCTACCTTTCTGTGTCATGCCCCACCACTACTCTATCCAACCCCGCCCCGCCCCGCCCCGCCAAGCATGACCCAAGCACGCGGCATTCCTCGGCTCGCAGCGTGTGGCAACTGTAGAGACGTGTGATGGAGCTGATCAAATTTACAGTACTATGTCTTGTTTGTCAAATATTTATTTTTGATTCATAAAATAAAGTTTTCACTATACGGGATCATGGTGTTTCTTTGCCCTTAATCTTTTGTTATCTATCTGTCTGTCTATCTATATTTTTTTTCAAACTTACTTTTAAGACGAGCGACGTTGAGAAAAAAGGGGAGGCTCCTGAAAATTCGATTGTCAAAAATTTCCTTCAGGGACGATACAGTCAGTTGACATTTCATATTAGAAAGACAAACGCAGAAAAGAAAACAGAGGATGACCGAGCAGGGTAAGGATGAACCATAACCTTCTACTGCAATATTGTATTTCAAGAGCAACAAAAACTATGACTACTACTACCATTACTACTACTACTACTACTGATGACGATGTTGACGATGAAAGATGGTACCAGTGCTGTTGCTGCCACTAACACTGCTACTATTACTACTACTATTACTAATGATGATGATGTTGACGAAAGATGGTACCAGTGTTATTGCCGCCGCTAGCATTGCCATGTGGCCACCTAATCTTCACCAGCGGAAGCCACCATCACGCGTGCAGGATGTCGCCGCAGCTCACGGAGGTCAGGCGGCTCAGGCGGGTAAGTCCATCAGCTTCTGAGCATCACGTCCACAACAAACGGTATTTATCACACGCCTCACGAGAGCAGGGGAAAATATGGTTGCTGGAGAATCCCCGCTTGGGAGATAAAATAAATTACTCTTACGAAATTTATAAAACGAGTGAGGATAAACCCTAATGAACTTTACGAAATGAAAGAGGATAAACCATTACGATAGATACGGAATGAAAAAAAGATATGCCCTTGTAGACTTTGCTGATGGCTGTTCCCTGAAAATAATGTTTGTATAGGCTGAGAAACGTGGATAAGTCCTGCAGTTGCACAATACAGGATGATGATAGCGACGATGATGATGATGGTGATGACGAAGATGCATGCTGGTAAATGTTCTCAATGCAGGTTTCACGAACAGATCAAAATGAAAATGATGAACAATACCATTACGTCCCGCAACTCAGAAATGGTGTCACAAACAAAAAGAATTAAGAGAAAAAAAAAGAGACAAGACTTATCATGAACATCCTCAGACAGCCTTGGCTTTCTGATGCAGCTGTTGTTGTCGCTGCTGTTGCTCCTCCCCCTCCTCCTCCTCCTCCTCCTCCTCCTACTACTACTACTACTACTACTACTACCACCACTACAACTATTTTTCAAAGGATACAAACAAAACACTTTCTGATGCAGTTGTTGTTGTTGTCGTTGCTCCTCCTCCTCCTCCTCCTCCTCCTCCTACTACTACTACTACTACTACTACTACTACCACTACAACTATTTTTCAAAGGATACAAACAAAACACGTACACAAAATGAAGGCAATGCAGATAATTTATTCCACAACAAGAACATTACCAACAATACATATAACAATAACAATAATAACAACAACAACAACAATACAATACTGCTACATCTACTATGGCTCTCCTCTCACGCCCGCCACGAAGCCACCGACCACTACTGAAGGCGCCCCCCAACAAGTCCACTACAAGAACGCTACAGCAACAGGTCAAGAATACACTACTGAATGCTATGGCCGGCGCACGATAAGGTATTCGAATCCCTCTATCCGAATCCCTCTATCCGAATCCCTTTATCCGAATCCCTCTTTCCGAATCCCTCTTTCCGAATCCCTCTTTCCGAATCCCTCTTTCCGAATCCCTCTATCCGAATCCCTCTATCCGAATCCCTCTATCCGAATCCCTCTTTCCGAATCCCTCTTTCCGAATCCCTCTATCCGAATCCCTCCCCGTCAACTCGAACTACACGATAAATAACAACATAAGAAACGGTAAATGATGCAAACTGGCAGACTTCAGCAGCAAAGGCGGTACTCTCTACTCTATTCAGGAGCAGCAAGGAGCGGGCTTTTTTTTTTATTTTCATTATTGTTTTCTTTTATTTTTACGCCCTTGCACTGTCTCCTCTGCTGTAAAAATTATTAAAAAGAAACACTGACCCTGCTTTCCCTCCTTACGCTAAATTACAGGAAAAATACGCGATTCGCCAATAATGATATACTAAATACAAAATAATAAATACTTAATAAATACTGAAGGTTAATGATCCCAGAGTGCCTACCGTCATCATAATGGACTTCAACTTTGGATTTTCGTTTTCGTTATAGTAAAACGCAATAAGCATTTATAAAAAAGCAACATATTTTCTCTATTTTTTTTACTATTTCAAAATATAGACGCAAAGTAGAAAGCGCAAAAAGCATATATATAAAAGCTACATTTTTTCTCTCTTTTTTTTTTACCATTCCAAAATATAGACGCAAAATAGAAGTAAAGCGCAAAAAATAATTAATAAAAGCAACACATTTTCTCACTTATCTCTTTACTAATCCAAAATGTAGCCGTAGTGTTTTTTTTTCTCTCGTCAAAAAGTGAAAAAAAAAATCGTATAGGTAACGTCTTCAAGGTGCATATCAGAGTTCCTTCATGAAGACTAGTTAATTCAAGTCGTACATGTGTTTGTGTGTTCTCAGGTAGGCACTCCGCGACCAGGTGTGCATATGGCGATAGGGGAAAGCATAATCTACAAATACATAAGCTGCCCCTCGTTCGAAACCCCCAGCATCATTCGTGAAGACCTTGGAGTTTATCTTTTTCGTTTCCGTTTTCTTTCATCTCAGGAGCGTAGGGGTCATATTCTTAAAAATTTCCACACCCAAGCTCACATATTTGACAAGGCTTTCATAGGAGTAGTGGGTATTTCCAGTAGTAGTTTTATGACCCCTGGTGGTAGTTTGACCCTTCCTCTGTACCGTGAACCTCAAAAAGATGCATTAGTACCCGAGTGATCTTCTATTCGGCCTTTGAGAACAGTTGGTGTGAGGCGTGGAAGCGTCTGGCAATACCGACCTTTAAGTCACAGTCGCGAGATATCTTTGTGTGACGTAACTCTCTCGTACAGCGAAATTTGGGTGGGTTGGCTAATTCGTACGCACCATTTCAATTAGTACGCATATATAGGACATGAAACTATACAATGGGAAGTTAAGTGATGTATGATAATGAAAAAACTATATATACTTTACCTATTCGCATCATTAAAGTGCAAAAAAAGTGTCACTATCATACTTTATCAATTCATCATACTTTAATTGCCATACTTTATCTATTGGCATTGGTATAAAACGTCAAAAAAGTTTCATTATTATAGTTCACTTTTGGTAGTATTTCAATTTTATAACTCGGCTAAATTATCTGTACCACCCCAGGAGTTTAATTTCTTATACAACTACTGAGCGGAAAGATGCGAACAGATTACCAAACACAACCTAACATGACAGACGAGACACTTCACTACGTTTACTGTCCTTTATAAGTGTAAGATTTCAACACACGCATTTATAGATCTTGCTTTAGTGATGGGAAAGGTGCGGAAATTACTACCAAACACAACCTAACATGACAGACGAGACACTTCACTACGTTTACTGTCCTTTATAAGTGTAAGATTTCAACACACGCATTTATAGATCTTGCTTTAGTGATGGGAAAGGTGCGGAAATTACTACCAAACACAACCTAACATGACAGACGAGACACTTCATTACGTTTACTGTCCTCTAGTGCAAGATTTAAACACACGCATATGCAGATCTTGCTCTAGTGATGCTGGGACGAACAGATCAGGAGACAAGCGTATAAAAATATCACAGGAAAGGCTACTGGTGGGAAGGAAGCAGCCACTGGACAGCAAGATCAGTGGCCGGCAAAATATTTACTGATTCCACGAATACTTGTATCCCATGGACGGTTGCACGGAGGCGAACGTCACGACAACAACGAAAGAAAGACGAAGGAACGAAACTACAGCATGGCATTCGAACAGACTCATTCTCTGCTTTAAACTGCGAGGGTAGAAGTGGAATGACGAAGTATATACTGGAAGACGTGAAAGGATTAATTCGTCTGTTTTAATGAGTGATCTTCCTCTGTCCCAAAATCTGAGTTACAGTTATCGGAAGCTATGTTGATTTTATATGTTTTTCCCTTGCAATGTTAACGGTATCTGTCTGCAGTGTTAACTTAATTTCAACTAACTTTACGACTCTGCAATGTTACCTTAAGTTCATTCAATCTATGTATTTATTTTCAATCTTTCTATTAATTTCATATGTTTTTCCCTTGCAATGTTAACGATATCTATCTGCAGTGTTAACTTATATTCTTTTAACTTTACTACTCTGCAAGGTTACCTTAAGTTCACTCAATCTATTAATTTTCAATCTTTTCTATTAATTTCATATGTTTTTCCTTTGCAATGTTAACGGTATTTATCTGCGGTGTTAACTTATATTTCTTTTAACTTTACGACTCTGCAATGTCACCTTAAGTTCACTCAATCTATTAGTTTTCAATCTTTTCTATTACTTTCATATGTTTTTCCTTTGCAATGTTAACGGTATCTATCTGCAGTGTTAACTTATTTTCAACTCAATTTACTTATCAACAATGTTACCATAAGTTCATTTAATCTATTTATTTATTTTCAATCTTTTCTATTAATTTCATATGTTTTTCCTTTGCAATGTTAACGGTATCTATCTGCAGTGTTAACTTATATTTCTTTTAACTTTACGACTCTGCAATGTTACCTTAAGTTCACTCAATCTATTTATGTTCAATCTTTTCTATCTTGATCATTTCTTTCCGGAGGTGAATATCTAACCACCTTCGGGATCATTATCTTCTACTATTTCTCCCTTATTTACCATTCTCTATTTTATATTTCATTGGTAATCTTCTAATTTTTTTTTTTTTTTTTTTTTTTTTTTTTTTTAAGTCTACGCCTATAGCGCCGGTAGGCTTGCTTGAGGGGCCTGGATGGTAGTCGGCCCCAGCCCGTATTTGCGCAGGCAGGTGTTTATAGTGGCGCCATCTTCTCTATATCATCTACCATTCTGTGTTTTGGGTGAAGAATTGCAGTGGACAACAACACTCACATTATCCTGACCCACATTATCTTCGCTCGTTTTTATTTGCCATGGAACAAACCTATCAGCTATAAATACTTGCGAATCTCAGCAGCTCTTCTTTCTTATTAATTCGATACGTTCACTGGTATGTTTAACCGATTTTCCTCTCCTATGGAACGAATCTGTCAACTATATATATCTTTGCGAATCTTAGCTGCTCCACTTTCTATTTGATTCGACATGTTTTCTGATATGTTTAACCGGTTTTCGTTTCCTCTCCATTCACTTACTTTACCTAACTTACTGTACACAAGACCAAACACTGATCCTTGTTACTTGCTATGAACACAACAGATCTACGAAGAGACTTATGATATATCGAGAGGAAGAAAGAAGGAAAGAAAGAAGGAAAGAAAAACAGAAAGAAAGGAAAAAGTGAAGGAAGAAGAGGCTTATGATATATCGAAGAAAGAAAGAAAGAAAAATAAAGAATGGAAAAACCGAAGGAAGAAAGGAAGGAAGGAAGGAAGGAAGAAAAGAACGGAAGGAAAGAAAATAAAGAAAAAGGGAGAAAGAATGAAAATAAGATAAAACAAACTGTGGACACAAAAAAAAGAAAACCGAAGAAAACGAAACACTGAAAAAAGAAACAAGATAACAAAAAAAGAAAACAACAAAACAGCCAAGAACAAAGTAAACAAACCCACACAAACACAAAAAGAAACACACACACACACACAACACAAACACAAACAAACAACCCTTCTCCTTCCACACCCCTTAAAACAACACCCTCCACCTATCGACCTATCCACACCAGCACAAACACCATCCCTTCCTCCCTCATCCCCTCCCCACACACACCCTCATCCACCCATCCCTCTTCCCATACACCTTATCTAAACATATACAGCTTAGCCCTCGGTACCGGGCGGCCACAAGCACCATCGTACACGCGGGACACGACGAGGCTCCTACCAAGACTTCGGGAGCGGCACTTCTCCATCTCCAGGAAGCACTCGTTACTGTAGGTCTTTCCGTCCGTCCCACACACAGGGTTGAACATCGGTGGGCAGATCTTGTAGCAGTTGATGAAGTTGAACCCGGACAGACAGCGATCCATTGGGACTTGGTAGACGTGTTTGCTGGGGGGTTAGATGGGGTTGTTTAGAGGATATTAGCGATGGAGATAAGGCAGTGGGGTTAGGTTATAAAATTAGTTGATGAGGCTGAGCCCGGCCAGATAAAGCTCCGTTGGGATTTGATAGACGTGTTTGCTGTGGGTTGAATGAGGTGGTTTGAAGGTGACAGTAGTAGTAGTAGTAGTAGTAGTAGTAGTAGTAGTAGTAGTAGTAGTTTATAATGTAAGAAAAAAAATCCTATAGTTTGTGTTCATATTGCTTATTATATTCACAAACCACAAACAAAAGAACAACAGCTACAAACCCTCCCCCCCCTTTCTCTCTCTCTCTCTCTCTCTCTCTCTCTCTCTCTCTCTCTCTCTCCCCTTCACTCACCCACAGTTCCTGGCCTTCATCTCGCACACGCTCCTGTAGATCCTCTGGTCGGAGGCGCAGACGGCATGCCTTTGCTTGTCGCAGCGGTCCAGACAGTGCTTGGTGGCCTCGCAGTGGTGCAGGGCGACGGGAACCACTCTGGGGGAGGCGCAGGGGCAGGGGATGAGCGAAGGAGGGAGGAGAAGGAGGCGGTGACGGAGGGAAGGTGAGGGAGAGAGGCTGGTGAGACGACTGAGCGTGTGTGTGTGTGTATGTGTGTGTGTGTGTGTGTGTGTGTGTGTGTGTTTCCTGTTGTTGTGAGGTTAGTTTAGAGGTAATGTTGCAGTTTGGTAGATGTTTATATGGTATCGTATGCATAGTGTTTATTTCCGATGTGTGGTTTGTGTAGGTTGTCCCGGTGATGGTGCGAGGATTCTTCATTTCACGTCCCGTCAAGGCGTTTCCAATCCCTCTTGTAATATCCCAAACCATTAACATTCTTTCCCCATTTCACATGTCCCGTCAAGGCGTTTCCAATCCCTCTTGTAATACCCCAAACCATTAACATTCTTTCTCACATCTTTCCCGTCAAGGCGTTTCCAATCCCTCTTGTAATACCCCAAACCATTAACATTCTTTCCCTATTTCACATCTTTCCCGTCAAGGCGTTTCCAATCCCTCTTGTAATATCCCAAACCATTAACATTCTTTCCCCATTTCACATCTGTTCCGTCAAGGCGGTTCAAGGTCAGGTGTCTATGTTGCTAAGGGAATTATAGGGTGATGTAGGAAGCGTGTCATTACAATAATTACTGAATACTAAGAAGGAGAAACACCGGATACATGACACAGCTTCGCCGGGACACGGAGGAGAACAAGACACCCCCGGCATCCTGTAGGCACACTAACGTTTCCTAGGACGCATTTGGGACCCGAGGAGTCCTTGAGGAAGTGAAGCGGGATAGATATAGATAGACAGATACATATACATACATACATACAAATATAAATAGATAGGTAGATAGATACAGAGGTAGAAGGAAAAATAAGAAAGAAGGAAAGAGAAGGAAGAGAAGAGAAGGAAAGAGAAGGAAAAAGAGAAGGAAAGAGAGAAGGAAAGTGAAGGAAAAAGAGAATTAAGAGAAGGAAAGTGAAGGAAAAAGAGAAGGAAAGAGAGAAGGAAAGTGAAGGAAAAAGAGAATTAAGAGAAGGAAAGAAAAGGAAAGAGAAGGAAAAGGGAAAGAAAGAGAAGGAAAACGAGAAAGAAAGATAAGGAAAAAAGAAGAAAAAATAACGAAGACGAGAAGAGAAGGGAAGATAAGGAAGAAGAAAAGAGAAAGTAAGATAATAAACAAGAGAAGGAAAGCCGAGAGAGAGAAAGAAAAAAGCAGGAAAAAAAGGAGACTAGTTACCATGAGACGCAGAAACGTGAGTGGAATTAGTAAAAGTTATTAATAAGAAAAAGAACACCAACATCTTCCCCCATTACGTAACAGACTTAATTAAAATCTATATCAGCGTCACGGGGCTCCGCTAGTGTCGCTGTAAAGGCTCAACAACTCTTAGGGCAGTATGTTTAACTCCTTGAATGCGGATATCCTACAGTCAGACCTCACCAAGCTACTGGAATGGAGCAAAAAGTGGCTGTTACAATTCAGTGAAGAAAAATGTAAAGTCCTGCACCATGGGAGGGGATATCCAGCACACCAATACCACATGGGAAACACTCCACTATCCACCACAGAGGCAGAGAAAGACCTGGGACTATATGTTACCAGGCTACCAGGGAAGACCAAATCCGTGCCAATTGCAGATATATTTAACAAGACTTTCCTAGGAGTTTGGGGTATTTCCATGGGTAGTTTAGTGATCCTGGTGGTAGTCTGACCCTTCTTCCGTACCCTGAACCTAAGAACACACTGATGAGAATCCAACTGATCGCCGTTGCCTGATTGTCGTACTCAGAGCATAGTATTTACCGGTTTCTGACGCCTAACTATTGCCAGGAAACATCAGGAATTAACTATTTTAACGATAATTATAAGTGAATCTCCTTATTGGGGTCCACGAGAGGGTTTTGGGGGTTGGAAGTCGGTAAATATAAGAGGCTGAGTACGACAATCTGGCAACTTTGAGTGTGGGTCGTATTACCAGACATTTCGCAGCCCAAGAACACATATTAGACAAGACTTTCGTAGGAGTTGAGGGCATTTCCAGCAGTAGAAAATCTGGCAACTTTGAGTGTGGGTCGTATTATCAGACATTTCGCAGCCCGAGAACACATATTAGACAAGACTTTCGTAGGAGTTGAGGGCATTTCCAGCAGTAGAAAATCTGGCAACTTTGAGTGTGGGTCGTATTACCAGACATTTCGCAGCCCAAGAACACATATTAGACAAGACTTTCGTAGGAGTTGAGGGCATTTCCAGCAGTAGACAATCTGGCAACTTTGAGTGTGGGTCGTATTATCAGACATTTCGCCGCCCAAGAACACATATTAGACAAGACTTTCGTAGGAGTTGAGAGCATTTCCAGCAGTAGACAATCTGGCAACTTTGAGTGTGGGTCGTATTACCAGACATTTCGCAGTCCAAGAACACATATTAGACAAGACTTTCGTAGGAGTTGAGAGCATTTCCAGCAGTAGAAAATCTGGCAACTTTGCAACTGATCTCCGGTTTTGGCCTTTGAAAATAGTTGATGTGAGGGATGGAAGCGTCTCACAATACCAACTCTTAATCTTCTACCCTGAGCGCGAGTATCCGGCGAGCAACCAAGAGGAAAACAGACCTTACGTTGCTGCTTCACTGTGACAGGATCTCCGCTGACATTTTAAGCAACAGTCCAAAGCGTTTATCATTTCCCCAGCGATGAGCAGAATAAATGTCACTTAATTTGGTAACCCTATTTTTTTTTTTTACAACAATGGGGACAGCTCAAGGGCACAAAAAATGGAAACAATAATATAAAAAAGCCCGCTACTCGCTGCTCCTAAAAAAAAAATCAAAAGAGGTGGCCGAAAACTCGTAGTCAATCCCTCTATTAATGTCCCTTCTCTTTTTTTCATGTTTCTGCCAGTCCCTCTCACGTTCTTTCATAGCTTCGTGTTCTGTGATAATATCTAAACGTATCTCTTTTGTCTTTGCCTATAAATGTTTGCTTTCTACTGAGGTGATATATTTGACAAGCTTTCTCTCCTTCCCCCAATCTCTTTATCATCATTCTCACACCCTAGTCAATCCTTCTATTAATGTCCCTTCTCTTTTTCATGTCCCTACCAGTCCCTCTCAAGTTCTTTCATAGCTTCGTGTTCTGTGGTAATATCTAAATGTATCTCTTTTGTCTTTGCCTATAAATGTTTGCTTTCTACTGAGGTGATATATTTGACAAGCTTTCTCTCCTTCCCCCAATCTCTTCAGCACCCTTCTTACACCTCAACCTGTCAAATGGCTTTCCAGTTTCTTCCATCACAAGCAAGTCTTTCTTTCAGTACCTTAGCTAATACTTTCATCACTTTGCGGGCTTTTTTTCTTTCACATTTGTTTCCTTTTTTATGCCCTTGAACCGACCCCTCTGCTGTGTTATAATACGACCCCTGTTAGTCTCTTCACGTTACTCTTCTTTTATCATAACTAATTTCTCTGGTGTTCACTTCCTCACCCATCCACGCAACCCGTTTTATATTTTCCTTATCTATTTATGATCGCTCTCATTACTCTATAACAAGTACCCGACTTTTACTCCTCTTGTTAACCCGTCCGCTGCGATTGGCACGGATTTGACCTTCACTGGTAGCCTGGTAACATTATAGTCCCAGGTCTTTCTCTGCCTTAGTGTTGGATAATGGAGTGTTTCCCGTGTGGTATTGGTATGCTGGACTTCCCCTCCCAAGTTATATGGCTTTGCATTTTTCCTCATTGAATTTTAGCAGGTACTTATTGCTCCACTCCTGTAGCTTGGTGATGTCTTCTTGTAGGGTTAAGAATCATATACCTTCATTCCTATTTTGCTGCCTTAATTTAACCCTCTGATCCTCCTCGTCTCCACCACCTCAAGACACGCATTTTTATTTTCATTTCCCTCTTCAATAATAATTCGTCTTATACCTACATTCATATTTCTGTACCTTAACTTAACCCTCCGATCCTTCTCGTCTCTACCACCACGACCAGCAGCGATTGTTCTGTTTCTTCCCCTTGAACTGTTTCCTTTACCGTGAAGAAACAAACACAAAACGAGCCACTCACTTCTGTCCGCAGGTTCGTCGCTTCATCTCGCAGTAGGAGGGGTAGGCGTTGCCGTCCGAGCCACACACCGGGAACTCCTCCTCATCGGTATCGGGGCAATCGTCGGGGCACGCGTCGGACTGGCTGGGCTCCGTGCATCGGCCGTAGTGTGCCAACTCCACGCCTCTCCTGCAGCGGGGATGGAGGGTGAGGTGAGGTGAGGTGGGGCTACATTAGGTTAGGTTAGGTTAGGTTAGGTTAGGTGAGATGAGGTGGGGCTACATTAGGTTAGGTTAGGTTAGGTTAGGTGAGGTGAGGTGAGGTGAGGTGAGGTTAGGTTAGGTTAGGTTAGGTTAGGTTGTGTGATGTTAGGTCGGGTTATTTTGTCAGGTTAGATTATGTTATGTTTGGTTAGGTGAGAGTATGTTATGTGATGGTGTTGTGGAGTGGATGTGGAAGTGGAGGATATGAGGATGATACAGTTTAGAGGAGAGGTGGAGAAGTGGAGGTGATGGTGAGAAGTGGAGAGTGTAATGTATCGCAGAAGGGGTCTCTCCACCTCCTCCTCCTCTCCTCCTCCTCCTCCTCCTCCTCCTGCTCCTCTTCCTCCTCTTCCACCTCCTCCTCTTCCACATCCTCCTCCTCCTCCTCCTCCTTCTCCTCTTCCTCCTCCTCCTCCTCCTCCTCCACCTCTTCTTCCACCACCACCTCCTCCTCCTCTCCTCCTCTCCTCCTCCTTACATACTTGCAGGAGGCCACGTGGAGGAAGCAGAAGTTGATGTAGGTGACGCTATCGGTGCCGCATACTGGGTCGGGCACGCTCGGGCACGTCATCTTGTCACACTTCTTTCTTTTCTCACACTTCTCCATCGACACCTTGTACACTGCTCCGGCCCCGCGAGACCTGCACGTAGAGAAGTGTTAGTGAGAGTCTTTTTTTTTTTTTTTTTTTTGTTTTTTTTTTTTTTTTTTGCATTACATTAAGCAAACAAAACTCTCTCTCTCTCTCTCTCTCTCTCTCTCTCTCTCTCTCTCTCTCTCTCTGTATACAAAATCTCTATCTATCTATCTATCTATCTATCTACCTACCCGCACGTCAGCCGCCTCATGTCACACTCATTGTCGTAGATGTAGCCGTCGGAGCCGCACACAGGGTCATACTTCTCGCCTATGCAGGTCACAGGACACGCCCCCGGCATCCTCTCGTGGGGTCGACACTCCCCCATGGGCAGCTTGAAGATGTGGCGGCTGGGGGAACGAGGGTAGACTGAGGTGATGAGATGAAGCGAGATATGGATAGATAGGGCATGGGAGAGGGTGGAGAGGAAGAGAGAGAGGAGAAAGGTGATGGGAAGAAAAGAGAAGAGGGGAGAGAAAGAAACAGGGAGAAGATATGCACTTGTCCAGCACTCTCCCATTCCACTTTCCACCCTTTCCTCCCTCTTCCACTCTACGGCTACGCTTCCCTCTCCACTTCTTTTTCCATCTCGCTCACTTGTCTAACACTTCTACATTCCACTTTCCTTCCTCTTCCACTCTACGGCTACGCTTCCCTCTCCACTTATTTTTCCACCTCGCTCACTTGTCTAACACTCCCACATTCCACTTTCCACCCTTTCCTCCCTCTTCCACTCTACGGCTACGCTTCCCTCTCCACTTCTTTTTCCATCTCGCTCACTTGTCTAAAACTCCCACATTCCACTTTCCACCCTTTCCTTCCTCTTCCACTCAACCACTTCCTTGCACATTCCCTTCCACTTATTTTCCACCTCGCTTACACACCCAGTACTCAAGCTTTCTCCCATTACAATATCCACCCTTTCCTCCTCCTCCTTCCACTCCACCACCTCCATGCGCTCTCTATTCCACTTCCTTTTCCACCTCGCCAACTCACCCAATACCGTAACCTTCTCCCATTACAGTTTTCATTCTTTCCTCCTCCTCCTTCCACTCTGCCACCTCCATGCGCTTTACTTTCCACCTCCTTTTCCACCCCGCCAAACAGCCTCACTCACCCGCAGTTCCGCATCTTCATCTGACACTCGTTGTTGTAGATCCTGCCGTCGGAGGCGCAGACGGCCCTGAAGGAGTAGAGGCAGACGTCGAGGCAGTGTTCGGTGGTGGGGCAGTGCTTCAGGAGGGTCTGAACCACACGCTGCCTGGAGGGGGAGGAAGGGGGTGGGTGAGGTGTGGCAGCTTGGCCTTCTCTTTGTCTAGATTGGGTACATGAAGAGTCTAGCATCCCCCCTTTGTGTCTAGATTGGGTACATGAAGAGACTATATAGGAGTCCCTTTGTGTCTAGATTGGGTACATGATGAGGCGATTGCGTGGGTGGTGATGGCGGCGGAAATGAAGTGAGGCGTTTCGTGTTGATTTCTTCGTTGGGTGTATTATGTATTCTCTCTCTCTCTCTCTCTCTCTCTCTCTCTCTCTCTCTCTCTCTCTCTCTCTCTCTCTCTCTCTCTCTCTCTCTCTCTCTCTCTCTCTCTCTGTGTGTGTGTGTGTGTGTGTGTGTGTGTGTGTGTGTGTGGTTGTCACAACGCTATTCCGTCAATCCACCCCCCCCCCCGGCGTCTCTCTCTCTCTCTCTCTCTCTCCCTCCCTCCACTCCTTCCCTCCTTTCCCACCTTCTCTCCCTCTCTCTCTCCATCACCAACTGACCTGAATTTTTCTTTATCCATGTTTGCTCTCTCTCTCTCTCTCTCTCTCTCTCTCTCTCTCTCTCTCTCTCTCTCATATGTTTTCCGTAATCACTTGAATCAAACGAAGAGAGAAAAGCAGACAGTTAAAATCAAGCAAAATATGAAGAGGTGAAATGAAAACAATGTCAAAGAATGAAAAATAAAAGCAACAACCGAGTGTAAAGTATGAAAACGACTAAACAATAAAGAAAAAAAAGAAAGAAAATACTAAAAGAGCCTACGTGATGATTTGCAAGGAGGTGACGAAACATTGTCACGATGCAAGGGAGGGAGAAAAAAAAAGAATAGTTACCGCAAGCAATTCCGAGATGACGTGAAAACGGAACGCGGTTAACGGGAACGAGGTAACTGGACTTGCTAAAAAAAAAAGGAAGGAAGGAAAGAAAAAGGGAAAGAAAGAAAGAAAGAAAGATATCTCAAGAATGTACAGCGTAACAACAAAAAAAAAAAAAAAAGATTAGTGAGAGCGCTATTTTTTTATTTTTTGCTAGCAGTGACGACGATGATGATGATGATGATGATAGAAGAAGAAGAAGAAGAAGAAGCAGATACCGTATACTACACAGACACACAAAACCGAAAACATCACAACGGTATCGCATGAGAAAGCACACACACACACACACACACACACACACACACACACACACACACACACACACACACACACACACACACACACAAATGTAATAAAACAGACTAAAAACGGAACATTACGAGTTTGAGAATCCTGAAAAAAGTAATAAAGTAAAAAACAAAAACAAAAAAAAAACAGGGACGCACACACACACACGCACACACACAGGTACACACAACGAACCACCCCTCTCCACACAGGTACACACAAACACACCCACTCACCCACAGGTACGGTGCTTCATGTCGCAGGTGGAGTTGTAAACATTGCCGTCGGAAGCGCAGATGGGACCGTCCTCCTCGGCGTACGTACAGTCTTTGGGACAGTCCTCATCCTCGTCCTCTGTGCTGTTCTCCTCGTCACTCCCCAAGCACACGCCGTAATGGGCAAACTCCACCCCAGACCTGGAATTAAGGGTTTTCTAGTGGATTGATTATGTTGAATGTGGATGTAACGTGTATTTCTTAGCTCGACACTCCACTACCACACGCCGTAATGGGCAAACTCCACCCCAGACCTGGAATTAAGGGTTTTCTAGTGGATTGATTATGTTGAATGTGGATGTAACGTGTATTTCTTAGCTTCCACTTTCCTCATTTTAGTCTTGTATTGATAGCTTCCTACTTTTTTTTATATATTTCATCACTTAGTCTTCCTTCCTCTTCCTCCTCCTTCCTCCTCCTTCCTCTCCCTCCTCACCTACTCACTTTAATATTATCTTCGCGGGCTTTTCCTTACACCTCTTTTTGTTGTTGTTGTTGTTGTCTTTGAGCTGTTTCTTTAGCTGTTAAAAAAAAGACTTCCTTCTCTTCCCTTCACCTTCCCTACCAGTTTTCACACTAAATGACAGAGTGGCTGACTGCGTGACTAAGTGGTTAACTGTCTGAGTGGTCAAGTGACTGGCTGACTGAATGCTTGAATGACTGTCTGACTGTATTGTATTGATTGTATTGTATTTCATCCTCTGCTGTTTTCCTTGTTTCCTTCCCTCACTTTACTTCCTTCCTTTTTCTCTATATTTGTAACTTTACGTCAATATCTTCTTGTTTTCCACTATTTTTGCTTTATTCCCTTCATTTGTTTCTATCTTTCTTGTTACTTCCCACATTCTTACTTCTTATCTACTATATTTTCCTTTACTTTCTTCCTTTCTCACACAGTTGCCTATTATCTTCCACTCTATTCCTTTCATTTCCTTCCATTGTCTCTAACTTTTATCTCGTACAAACTTCTTATCTTCTACAATCTTTACTTCTCTTTCTCTTCCTTAACTCTTCTCATATAGTTACGTCTTATCTTCTACTCTCTTCCTTAATCGTATCCTCCTTTTACTCGTCATCCTTCACATTCCTATCCGCAAACTTCTTATATTCTACAATCTTTCCTTCTCTTTCTTTCTTTGTCTCTATCTTCCTTAACTCTTCTCATATAGTTACGTCTTATCTTCCACTCTCTCCCTTAATCGTATCCTCATTTTACTCGTCATCCTTCACACTCCTATCCGCAAACTTCTTATATTCTACAATCTTTCTTTCTCTTTCTTTCTTTGCCTCTATCTTCCTTAACTCTTCTCATATAGTTACGTCTTATCTTCCACTCTCTTCCTTAATCGTATCCTCCTTTTACTCGTCATCCTTCACATTCCTGTCCGCAGACTTCTTATATTCTACAATCTTTACTTCTCTTTCTTTCTTTGCCTCTATCTTCCTTAACTCTTCTCATATAGTTACGTCTTTTCTTTCACTCTCTCCCTTAATCGTATCCTCCTTTTACTCGTCATCCTTCACACTCCTATCCGCGTCCTTCCCTTTCCTCTATACTGACCTACTCTTTCTGTATTTATCTCTTAACTTCCGCTCCTTTCTATCACCCTCCTCGCCAAACACACACATCCGGCCTCTCACCCCAACACACATCCGTAGTTCCCCTCAAACTCCTCCCCAAACACAACTGCCCCCACACATGCACTTCCCCTACAGACATTTAAACCCACACCAATACCCCCACACACACACATGTTCTCCCCCCTCCCCTCCACTCACACCCACCCACAACCGTCCACCCAAACATACACTTCCCCCCACACACTTACACTCACGCCAACACTCCACTCCCTCCCCCACACACACCTGCTCCCTTTACACCCACCCACACACACACCCACACACACACACACACACACTAACACAGATCTCCCTCCACACATTCCATCCCCACCCCCACCCCACACACCAGCACCCCTCTCCCTCCCCCAACACCTGCTGCCCCCCACAAACACACACCTGCAGTTCTCCACGCGCAGCAAGCACACGTTGAGGTACGTTCTCCCGTCGGAGGCGCAGACGGGGTCGCGAGTGTTGAGGCACCTGTGTTGGCAGCTCCCTCCCCTGGCCCTGGCACACTGCTCGTCAGGTAACACGTACACGTCTGCGGGAAACACATACATGCCCTTGAAAGACGTGCATGGCCTGGAAACACTTGCATGACCTTGGTACACCTATATGACCTTGAATATCTTAACACATGTCCTTGAATCTCTTAATATATCCTTGAACCTCTTTGTCTATGTCCTTAAAACCTATACATGTCTTTGTCCTTGAAGAATCTAATAGGGTCGTATTATTAAACATTTCGACGGCCAAGCACACACATCAGACAAGGCTTTCGTAGGAGTTTGGGGCATTTCCGAGGGTATAGTTTTATGACCCAGGTGGTAGAGGAAGAGAAGGAAGGAGAAAACGGTAATAAGACTAAACAGATGAAGAATGAAAGAGAATGGAAAGGATGAGAAAGAGTTAGAGAAAGGGAGTTAATAAAGAAAGAGTAAAAGGAAGAGAAGAATAAAAGAAGGAAAGAGGAAGCGATACCAAGAGATAACAAAGACGGAGGGGAAGAAAAGGGAAGAAAAGGAAGACGAAGGGAGGGATAGGGATAAAAGTGGGAAGTAAGGAAGAAGATAAAAAGGGAGGAGAAGAATAAAAGAAGGAAACAGAAAGAGATACCAAGAGAAAATAAAGACGAAAGGGAAGAAAAAGGGAAGAAAAGGAAGACGAAGGGAGGGATAGGGATAAACGTGGGAAGTAAGGAAGATAAAAAGGGAGGAGAAGAATAAAAGAAGGAAACAGAAAGAGATACCAAGAGAAAATAAAGACGAAAGGGAAGAAAAAGGGAAGAAAAGGAAGATGAAGGGAGGGATAGGGATAAACGTGGGAAGTAAGGAAGAAGATAAAAAGGGAGGAGAAGAATAAAAGAAGGAAACAGAAAGTGATACCAAGAGAAAATAAAGACGAAAGGGAAGAAAAGGGAAGAAAAGGAAGACGAAGGGAGGGATAGGGATAAACGTGGGAAGTAAGGAAGAATATAAAAAGGGAGGAGGAGGGAGAGTGTACAGGTCCCAAGGCAACATGTGCGTGTCTAATCCAAATATGTACACGCGCTAAAAGAAATCGGGAGTACGTACACATGTGAGCGGAGAACACACGCACATGGATGACTAGAACACATACGTACACACACAGGAGGCGACAGATGGTTTGAAGGCAGTTGTCATGCTCTGGTTGCTACACACACACACACACACACACACACACACACACACACACACACACACACGAAGTCGACCTTTCTTTTGATCACTCTATATAGTTTTACAGGAGATGCGCATAGCAGTCGTTATTTGTTTCTGTTTTTGTTATTTTTGCCTGTGAGCTGCTTTCTTTACTGCAACACACACACACACACACACACACATACCGCCTTTGCCGCAGTTTTCCTTCTTCATGTGGCACACGCTGGAGTAAATGATCCCGTCCGAGGCACACACGGGCTTCAGATCCTCAGGGCATTTGTCTATACACCCCTTGGAGCGCAGACCCACCGCCGCCGCCGCCGACCCTGCAAGAGTGAGGAGAAAGAAAACGTTAAGTGGGAACAGGAAGGGCAAAGAAAACGTCAGCTAGCAAGAGAAAGGGCAAAGAAAACGTTAACTAGCAAGAGGAAGGGCAAAGAAAACGTCAACTAGCAAGAGGAAGGGCAAAGAAAACGTTAAACAGGAACAGGAAGAGCAAAGAAAACGTCAACTAGCAAGAGAAAGGGCAAAGAAAACGTTAACTAGCAAGAGAAAGGGCAAAGAAAACGTCAACTAGCAAGAGGAAGGGCAAAGAAAACGTCAACTAGCAAGAGGAAGGGCAAAGAAAACGTTAAGTGGGAACAGGAAGGGCAAAGAAAACGTCAACTAGCAAGAGAAAGGGCAAAGAAAACGTCAACTAGCAAGAGAAAGGGCAAAGAAAACGTTAACTAGCAAGAGGAAGGGTAAAGAAAACGTTAAATAGGAAGAAGAAGGGCAAAGAAAACGTAAAGTGGGAAGAGGATGGGTAAAGAAAACGGTAATTACCACAAGGAAGAAATAAATTGTTAACTGGGAAAAAGGGCTTCGTTTCATTTGGGCGAAGAAGTCACGCCAATACTCCACTGCATTTGGGCACCAACATATCAGGGCAATTCTATGACCACGAAAATGGTATCCGTGGTTGTAAGGTAATCCAAATGACATATAGTGAAACCAAATTGTCGAGTCCGTTTTGGCGTTGGCTCCCGCGGGTCCATTTCTCCCCTCTGCTCTGCCACACAGTCCCAACACCTATTTTTTTTCTCTCATGTGTTACCTATAGCTTACGAGATAGGTGTTGGGACTGTATGGCAGGGCAGAGGGGAGGAAAGGACCCGCGGGAGCCTACGCCAGACCGGCCTCGGCATATTTGGAAGACTATAGTTGAGAGTTGTGTCGAAGGAGTTCAAATTTCCAGCAGTCATGAGGGCTGCTGTGCCGTCAGTCAACAGCAAGAGAACGAACAGTGAACCGGCGGCTTTTCACTCTCATTCCAAGCGGCAGTTCTACTTTCAGCATCCCGCACTGTTTATCTTTCTCGGTGTTTTGCAGAAATTACAAACCGTCACGCACATCAATATCTGGAAAGTCAATGCTCCTGCTCCGATAAGACGATAAGAAAAACAGTTCCACAAGTACGGAAGTAAAGAAATTAGCAGAACACAGTATATTCGAGCGCCTGGTTGCCGACTCCATTAACCCATACTGAAAATAACAGAGAAACTGGTAAAGATTCTTGGAGGTACTTTGCTTCTCTTTTTTTTTTCCTTTCTTCTCCTTTCTTTCTCTGTTCCTTCTCTTCTCTATTTCTCTTTATATTTCTGTCTCTAATCTCTTCTCTTTTCTTCTCTTCTATCCTCTCTCTCTCTCTCTCTCTCTCTCTCTCTCTCTCTCTCTCTCTCTCTCTCTCTCTCTCTCTCTCTCTCTCTCTCTCTCTCTCTCTCTCGTTCTTTCTTAGCTATGACCACTATCTCCCCGCCTTTATCAACCCTCCTCTTCCGTTCACAAGATGGTGTGCACTAAGGCTCCTAACGCCGTCTTTGTTTTGTCAAGTTAAAAGGGCGACAACACGTGACTCTGAGCATAACGCACTACGAAAAATGTAAACGACGAAGATGCAACACTTGAACTGGAAGATTTATATAGGAAATGATAAAATGACTAACTTGCTGAGAGAGAGAGAGAGAGAGAGAGAGAGAGAGAGAGAGAGAGAGAGAGAGAGAGAGAGAGAGAGAGTTGTCTATAGTCATATCCTGTGACATACGCGTTGGAAATCAGTTTGGATCCCGCTGAAGTGAACGCAGCACCTGTTTTTCTTGACCTCCTCCTCCTCCTCCTTCTCCTCCTCCACCTCCCTCGTCTGGGCACGAAATGATAGGCCTAGACACCCGAGGGAGAGGCAGGAAGGCTCTCTCTGCAGCATGGATGTGGTGAGTGATGTGGTGTGATGTTAGCCTCGACCACGCCCCTAACACTCTCTCTCTCTCTCTCTCTCTCTCTCTCTCTCTCTCTCTCTCTCTCTCTCTCTCTCATTATTTCGATTTTTTGGTTGATCAATGATGCGTCTGTGGTGGGTGGTTGAGAACTCATTACCAAATCTACCTTACTCTCTTGGCTGGGTTGAATCATGGGTTGCACTTACTCTGTTATGATCGTACTACAAATAATGTCCCTTTTGTGAATTAATATACTGGTGGCGGTTTTTCCAGGCTCTAGGAACTACGTGGCTCTGCAAAAAATTTAGATTTGAGTTGTTTTATTCATTATTACATCGCCTGAATCTCCATATAGGTCTATACTAGGGATTTCAATATATTCGAGTTTGTTTATTATTTGTGAAATCGCCAGAATCTTCAAATAGGTCTATAATATGAATTTGTATATATTTGAGCTTGTTTATTATTTGTGAAATCGCCTCAATTTTCAAATAGGTCTATAATATGGATTTGTATATATTTGAGCTTGTTTATTATTTGTGAAATCGCCAGAATCTTCAAATAGGTCTATAATATGGATTTGAATATATTCGAGCTTGTTTATTATTTGTAAAATCGCCAGAATCTTCAAATAGGCCTATAATATGGATTTATATATATTTGAGCTACCTAGTTTATTAGTTGTGAAATCGCCTCAACTTTGAAATAGGTCTATAATATGGATTTGTATATATTTGAGCTTTTTTAATATTTGTGAAATCGCCAGAATCTTCAAATAGACCTCTACACTAAGGCCATCTGCTGTGCCTCTACTTATTCCTTTCCCAGCTTGCTTTACCTAATCCTTCGTCTTTCCCTTACTTCATCCTTCATCCTTCATTCTCCTTTTATTTCACCCTTCATCCTTTCTTTAATTCATCCATCCTTCTCCTTTTACTCCATCCTTCCTCCTTCATCCGCGATTGTCCTGGGAGTTTCCAAAATCAGCGAATCCTTCTCCTTACCCCCCTCCTCATCACACCCTATCATCACCCTCAGGACAACTAACCTTTTCCACATTATTCGTGACACTTATAACTAACTTCTACAGCAAACCGTTCAGCTATTTTCATGTTTCTGCGATTCTTAAGAAATTACGGACCTCACTTTTTCTTTAAGTTTTGTGAGATCTGCCTAAGGTATCGCATCCCCCTTCTACTTCTTAACTTTGTGTATGTGCGATTCCTTGTGATTCTCTGATTTCTTTTATGAGTTTAATGCCTCCTTTCACGGGTGCCTTTTCGCTTACTTATACTGCTGTTTCCATTTCACTCTTTGTCCGTCATCTGCTTTCTCTATATCTTCTTTGGCCTCAATAAGTAGATTTGATTTTGTCCGTCATCTGCTTTCTCTATATCTTCTTTGGCCTCAATAAGTAGATTCGATTTTGTCCGTCATTTGCTTTCTCTATATCTTCTTTGGCCTCAGCAAGTAGATTCGATTTTGTCCGTCATCTGCTTTCTCTATATCTTCTTTGGCCTCAATAAGTAGATTCGATTTTGTCCGTCATCTGCTTTCTCTATATCTTCTTTGGCCTCAGCAAGTAGATTCGATTTGATTTTTAAGCCAAATGCGTCGCGTTTTCCCTGACTGTGAGGGATAGTGGTGATGATGGCAGTAATGGTAGCGAGAATGGTAGAGCTGGTGACAAATGAAGTAATGGTAATCACGGTGACGGCAATGGTCGCGATGGTAATGATGGTGATGAGAGAGTGGCAATTCCTTCATAATTCAGCAGGATGGCAGTGGTGCTGGCGGCGGCGGGGGCGGCGGCGGGGGAGGCGAACGCAGGAACCCTTTACCCGCTTTCCAGTTACTGCACACGCCAAAACACTACTCTATCCTGCATTATTGCTGATGACAAGGTATGTGTGTGTGTGTGTGTGTGTGTGTGTGTGTGTGTGTGTGTGTGTGTGTGTGTGTGTGAGATAATGAGGGAGTTTTAAAAAATATGAAAGAAAATGTGATATTGAAGTGCAATGTGAGAGTATATTATAATTATTACTACCGTCATAGTACTACTGTTACAACTACTAATAATAATAAAGATAATGGTAGTAATAATAATAATAATGATGATATTACTGATAATAATAATAATAATAATAATAATAATAATAATAATAATAATAATAATAATAATAATAATAATAATAATAATCATTATTATTATTAGTAGTAGTAGTAGTATCATTATCCCTACCTCTATCTATATAGTTTTCTCACTCCCAACACACACACACACACACACACACACACACACATACAGACCTACCAGCTGGACAGCTTCAAGTGGGACGGCATCCAAAAGGCCATCATCAAAAACGCCCTGGTTCTAATGCTCATGGACCCCCTGTGTAGCAGCATGGCCAAGAGAGAGGTGGAGGTGCACAGCTCGTCCAGGGTCACCACGGTGTCCAGGGGCAATAACTGCTCGCAACAGGTCGTCATCTATGACTCCAAGAACGTGAGGCTCATCGATGGCGTGGACCTCGTACGCATGATCAATTCAGAAGCCGATGAAATCAACCTTCCCCGCGTGAGTCAGTTTGATCTGAGGGAGTCGGTTGTGAAAAAGGTGTCCGTGCGTGTGGACGGAGAAAAGTCGACCATTGAAAACTCCAAGATCGAGGCAGTAAAGGCTATGGTGATCGAAGGTGACTTTCAATTCATTGTGGAGAACAGCACACTGGTGAAGGTGGAAGGCTTCAAATATAACTCTACGAAAGAAGCAACGTTTAAGGATACGCTGCTGGAGTCAGTGGCAACCAATGGATTCGTGGTGGAGCGCGGCACAGTCAAAATACAGGACTCCAGGATTGGCAGTGTAGAAGCCCTGGGTATGGCGGTGGAGGGTGGCACGCTCGTCATTGCCAACTCTGTATTACATTCTGTGGCCATCAACAGCATCGTGGTCAGCAAGGGTGGCTCAGTGTTATTCGAGAACGTGACAGTCGCTACTGAAAGTGGGATCTTCTTCACCATCTCGAAAGGAACCATGGATCTCTACGCGCTGGGACTCCTGTGGCACACCGGCACTTCGCACTCCACAGTCTCGCTGGTGCTGTACATGGGCATCACCATGGTGGCGAGCTTGGGTGTGGGGGCAGGCATCATGTACTACAAGATGACTCGGAGCGGCGTGGCCAGGACTGAGGTGGACATGACCCAGCTGATCCAAAGAGAACAACCCAACCCGCCATGCCAGCCTGACTCGATGGCCCCCAAACCACCGGACTCGATGCCCCCCAAACCACCGGACTCGATGACCCCCAAACCACCGGACTCGATGGCCCCCAAACCACCGGACTCGAGGTCCCCCAAAATTCCAAACAACAACAACAACGACAAAAACAAAAATACACCAGCACCGCCCCTCCGCCCATTGCCCGCACCTCCGCAGCCTCCGCAGGACGACGAAATGTACGAGCAGTACTCGGACGTTCAACTCCCAACAGGTCTTCCGCCTCATCGACCCCCAATGCCAATACCCGACGAGAGTTCCTCCACAGGGGGGTCAACGCTCCCCATGAGTGGTCATCACCTCCCCATGCCCCCAAACCTACCGAAATGGAGAGATCCCGAAGGAGCCGAAATGAATGACGACCGAGACCGACTTCCGCCGCCGCCACCGCCCGACGACATCTACGACGACCTCATGACTGAACTCCCGCCCCACATAAGCACCAAACCCCTGCCGCCCATCCCACTGAACAAGAAAGCGCCCAAACCCCCCACTCCTTTTAGGAAGCACTAGTGTGTGTGTGTGTGTGTGTGTGTGTGTGTGTGTGTGTGTAGAGTTATAGGTTGGTATTACAAGACACTTTCGCTTCTCACATCAGTATTTCTAAAGGTCAAAGAGGGGATCAATTGGGTCCTAATGAGTGTTTCTTTAGGTTCACGGTACAGAAGAAGGGCAAAACTACCACCAGGGTCATAAAACTACTCCTGGAAATGCCCAAAACTCCTACGAAAGCCTTGTCAAATATGTGTAATTGGACGGCGAAATGTTTAGCAATACGAAAAAAAGCCCCTTAAGATTAAAGGAAAATTTACCACTCATGAGAGTACGATAAAAGAAACGATTGGTGAGTTAGCGAGTGTTCACATTGCTTCTCAAGCCTCTGTTATATAGGCGGAAAAAATGGTTACCCTCATGAACAAAGGGTGACCACGCGTTTCCATGAATTGTGAAGGCTTATGTCGGTGTACAGCGCCCCCTGGGGAATGGTGGGAAGGTCATCAAACGCACAGGATTAATACGCGTTTGTGATATTTAGACATGTACATAGTCCCTTCCTAGATGTTAGTGTGTGTGTGTGTGTGTGTGTGTGTGTGTGTGTGTCATTCATGAAAATATACTATAAAGACACTTATAATTTTGTGAGTCTTTGTACTGCTTTAAAGAGGGAAAAGAGATTATGTGGGAAATGTGACAAAACCCCAAATCAGACGTTAAGCAGGAATTTATAATATTTTTTTTTTTATATAGGCTTATGTAGAGATATGATGCTGTATAGAGATGTGCATCGCTTAAAAAACTTATGAAGAGAGGGTCCTGACGCCTTTGTGATCTTCGTAAAGGTCAAGAATGATAGCTTTATTATCTCCTCCTGGTTAGAGAAAAAAAAAATCAGCTGTGAATTGTCTGAGATGAACTTAAAATGTAAAAAGAGCTGGAGGAGGAGGAGGAGGAGGATGTGACGTTCTGTACATTAATTAATTAAAACTTCAAACTCCTCAATCTCAGCTTTTCATTCTCCAAATAGATATTAGCGTAAAATCAGCAAAAAAAATGACCACCATAGTTACTAAAATTACACCACCAGAAAATATAAAAGTCAGGATGAGACAAAGAACAGAAGTGTAAAAACGACAACACACACACACACACACACACACACACACACACACACACACACACACACACATAGACTCGACTCCTTGTACACTCTTGGTCTTTACGTTATCATTCAACGGATGCCGATATACAGACAGATACACACTCACACTCACTCACTCACTCACCTACTCTCTCTCTCTCTCTCTCTCTCTCTCTCTCTCTCTCTCTCTCTCTCACACCTTAGTTAATTGTTCTGCAAGGGAGAGCAAGGTAACGGGTTCCTTACCTTGATACTCCTGCTTGCCTTGCCTTCCTACCTGCCCGCCAACCACACAACACACCTGCCTCGCTTTATACCTACATTGCCTTTCTACCTGTCAACCTATCAATCTACCTGCCTTACTTACCTACCTCGCCTTTCTACTTGTCAACCTACCAATCAGTTTACCTGCCCTGTCTCCCTATATTTCCGCCCACCTACCACACACCTGCGTTTCCTGCCTACCTTTTGCCCTACCTAACAATCAACCTGCCTTTCTTTTGCCAGCCTTCCCTCCCTCCTACTGACCTACCTGTTTATCTTCCTTACGGTAACTTAATTAGATTTCGCGGAAGCAGAAAATAGAGAACAACGGTGTTAAGAGAAGTAATTAAAGGTAACAGGAACGGTGATTAATGTTACAACTGCATTATCCGACACACACACACACACACACACACACACACACACGGGGGGAGGGGGGGGGAAAGAGAGATCGCTCGAGGTATTTTTTTTAGTACCGTTGACTAGCGGTCGCAGGTTGGCTCCTCTCTCTCTCTCTCTCTCTCTCTCTCTCTCTCTCTCTCTCTCTCTCTCTCTCTCTCTCTCTCTCTCTCTCTCTCTCTCACCACACACACACACACACACGCACACACACACACACATCCCTTGTTGCCGTTCCATTCCTTTGCCTCCTCCTCCTCCTCCTCCTCCTCCTCCTCCTCCTCCATGTCACGTTCAGAGCTATTTATTTTTTTCTCTCCCTCTGGCTCTCACTTCGAATCCCCCCCCCCCTCTCTCTCTCTCTCTCTCTCTCTCTCTCTCTCTCTCTCTGTGTGTTATGTAATTTCCGAACCTCTCTCCGTCTGTGTGTATGTGTGTGTAATAAATTGGAAGATAAGGGAGAGAAGAAAGGAACGCCGGAGGGAAGGAGAGAAAAGAAAAAAAAGAAAAAAAGGACGGAAATGAGATACGGATGAAGGAAGAAAGGAAGGAAGGAAGGAAGGGAAAGAAGGAAAAAAAAGAAAGTATTATAAAAAGAAAGGAAAGGAAAGGGAAGGATGGAAGAAGGGAAAGAAAAGAAGAAAGAAAAAGAAAAAAACAAAGTATGAAAGAAAGAAAGAAAAGAAACAAGCAAACAAAAAGAAAGGATGGAAAAAAAAGATGGAAAAAAGAAAAAGAAAAAAAAAGGAGAAA
>NC_066546.1:14045092-14052592 GCF_024679095.1 Eriocheir sinensis | reverse complement strand
ACACACAAGCAGACTATACTGACTCTACGACTTGTTCTCCTCCTCCTCCTCCTCCTCTTCCTCCTCCTCCTCCTCCTCCTTCTGCACCTCCTCTTCCATTTTTTTTCTGATGAACAAAGAAAGAAAGCGCCTCCTTCTCCCATATTTCGTTATTTATTTATATTTTTTATAGTTTCTTTTTTTACTTGAACTGGTCTTGTGAGAAAATTGTGTTTCGTTTCTCAATAAAAAAAAGATCATTCTCTCTCTCTCTCTCTCTCTCTCTCTCTCTCTCTCTCTCTCTCTCTCTCTCTCTCTCACACACACACACACACACACACACACACACACACACACACACGAGTCCATGATGATTATCGGTTGTTTTCATTTCTTATATTTTCATGTTTTCTTGATTCTTACTTCGTTTTGATAGTGTCGATTTTTCTTTATATTTTTTTTACTTACAAGAAAATATTTGTTAACTCTTTCATTTCGCTTTTTCTGTTTATATATTTGCTTTCCTTTTTTTTTACAGGAACGGAAGCAGGTTAAGGATGAAGAAACCAAAGAAAAGTGTCAATTAACATCTATTATCTATTGTTTTTGGTTGAGTCTTTAAGAAAATCAACCAAGAGAAGATGGCGCCACTATAAACACTTGCCTGCGCTATGACAGGCTGGGGCCGACTACCATCCAGGCCACAAAAACACATGAGACACTAGCGGCAATATTATATTCTTTCCTTGAGGGCATACCAGGCTGAAAATCATAACACATTTTCTTTTATCTAATTTCTTATGTACGCTTTCTATTTGCCGTACAATTTTGCGAGGGTGTTCTGGGTGCAACGTTGCCAGATTGTCGTACTTTGCCTATTATATTTGCCGATTTCCGACCCAAAAACTGCTTACATCGCCCAAATAACTGCCTTCATATATGGTTATCGCTCAAATGGTTAATTATTGGTGCTTCTTGGTAACTGTTATGGGCCAGAAACCCGTAAATACGCGGCTCTCGAGTACGATAATCTGGCAACCGTGTCTGGGAGTATCAATCTACTGACTAAGACCACTGGGAGAAAACACGTCCGTCTGTCATTCTTTTCGTGTCGTCCCAAAGAACATTACAATCTGACCGTGTCTCTCGAGTACTCATAACTATCATCTTGTAGGAGCAGCGGTTAAAGGGTTTATTTTTTTCCTGTTTTTTTGATTTTCTTTTTGAGGAGGAGGAGAAAAGAATAAGTGAAAGAAGATGATAACCTGACACACCTTCTCGAGTGCTCATAATCTGTATTTACCTGTATTTTAGTTTTTCTTTCTTTTTTTAGGAGGAGAAAAGAATAAGTGAAAGAACATGATAACCTCACACTCTTTCGGCTTCTATAACTATCATCGTCTTGAAGGAGCAGCGGTAAGAGGGCGATTTTTACCTGTTTTTTAAGTTTTTCTTTTTTAGGAGGAAGAGGAGAAAAGAATATATGAAAGTACATGATAACCCGACACTCTCTCGGCTACTATAACTATCATTGTCTTGAAGGAGCAGCGGTAAGAGGGCGATTTTTACCTGTTTTTTAAGTTTTTCTTTTTAGGAGGAAGAGGAGAAAAGAATATATGAAAGTACATGATAACCTGACACTCTCTCGGCTTCTATAACTATCATCGTCTTGAAGGAGCAGCGGTAAGAGGGCTGATTTTTACCTGTTTTTTTAAGTTTTTCTTTTTAGGAGGAAGAGGAGAAAAGAATATATGAAAGTACATGATAACCTGACACTCTCTCGGCTTCTATAACTATCATTGTCTTGAAGGAGCAACGGTTAAGGATCTTTATTTTTTACCCCTTTTTTTAGGAAGAGTAAAAAAGGAGGAGGAGGAGGAGGAGGAGGAGGAGGAGGAGGAGGAGGAGAAGGAGGAGGAGGAGAAGGAAGAGGAATAGGAGGAGGAGGAGGAGGAGGTGAAAAAGATATAGATAGATAGACAGGTAGGAAGAGAAAGAGATAAAGGAAGAGTGGGGATGGAATAGGAGGAGTAGGAGGAGGAGGAGGAGAAGAAGGAAGAGGAATAGGAGGAGGAGGCGGAGGAGGAGGAGGAGGATACAAAGGAAAAGATAACAGAAATAAAAAAAGATAGAAATAACACACGTAACAACAAAAACTTAAAGACAGTGAAGATAAAGAAAATAACAACAACAATAACAATATCAACAGGAAGAGAGAAAACAAACAGACAAACAAACAAACAAAGAAAGAACGTGATAATTATAACTTGAAAAGAAGTACATGATTCTCGACATAATAAAAAAAAAAAAAACAAGAGAAGGTAAAAGAATCGAGATATCATAAGTAATAGTTTTAAGTAATAAGAATTGTGCCAAGTATTAAGAGAAAATAATGATAAATAATAATAGCTTAATAAAAATACCTAACTGTCTTGAAAACTGCGCAACCCTTTAGGAGCAGCGAGTAGCGGGCTTTTTTTTATATTAGTTTCCTTTTTTTGTGCCCTTGAGCTGTCTCCTTTGTTGTAAAAAAAATGGCATATCCTTATATTCTAAAGCTGTAAGTTGATATATATTTCTGTAATTGCTTCTCTTTATCTTTCTTCTCCACGTATCAAGGTAGTTGTTTTCTTTTAAAGGTTTGTGACTGAATTATTACGGAAAATTAAAACTTATGATAATTCGATTTTCTTTTGCTTTCTCTTTTGTTTTTTTTTATTTATCTTATCGGGTTCATATATTACCTTCCATTTTCTTTCTCTTGTTGTTATCCTCCTCCTCCTCCTCCTCCTCAAAACGCGGTCAATAAGAAAGCGAGACATGGCAAAAAAAAGTTATATATGTGATCGTATTATTAAACGCTCTGGGAGTCCGCTAAATGAGTGACGCCTGTGTGTGTGTGTGTGTGTGTGTGTGTGTGTGTGTGTGTGTGTGTGTGTGTGTGTGTGTGTGTGTGTGTGTGTGTGTGTGTGTGTGTTTGAAAAGAAAGGAAGGAAAAAAGAAAGAAAGAAAGAAAGAAAGAAAGAAAGGAAGGAAGCGAAAATGAGGGATAGAGAGAGAGAGAGAGAGAGAGAGAGAGAGAGAGAGAGAGAGAGAGAGAGAGAGAGAGACACGGAAGTGAGCTGAGGCGCCATTCACATCTAGTCTAGCGGAGCGACTGAGATCCTAACCACACACACACACACACACACACACACACACACACACTTCTCACATCATTATCATTCTTAGTCATGTATATTACTCTTGAATGTGAGAAAATAAAAAAAATCGTCAGTAGAGGTTGTCGTTCTCTCTCTCTCTCTCTCTCTCTCTCTCTCTCTCTCTCTCTCTCTCTCTCTCTCTCTCTCTCTCTCTCTCTCTCTCTCTCTCTCTCTCTCTCTCTCTCTCTCTCTCTCTCTCTCTCTCTCAGACGGAACGTGCATTAAAGAATATGTCTGCTGTCTGTCTGATGAGAGAGAGAGAGAGAGAGAGAGAGAGAGAGAGAGAGAGAGAGAGAGAGAGAGAGAGAGAGAGAGAGACCGTAACAAAAGAGAGAAGAAAAGGCATTAGGTAAAGTCTGCAATGAAGAAGCGGTTTAGACAATAGACGGAGGAAAGAAGGGGAAGGAAATCGGTGGGAACGGAACAAAGAAATGAAGGAAAGAGGGAACAAAATTGATCAACGTGAAGCTAAAATTTTTGAACGTAAAAAAGAGAGAAGAGAATTACGGAACCAAAAAGGATGATTGGATAGAAAGAGGGACAAAAGAAGGGACAGAAAGACACGGAGAATAAGAAGCAGAGAGCAGTGAAGGAGGAGGAAGAGGACGAGGAGAAAAGGAGGTAAAAAGAAGAATTGTTTGTAAAGAAACGGATGCATCAGGGTTGTCAAATTATCGTATTCACCACACTGTACTTATCATTTTTAACCCTCACACTCTCGTACCTACACAAATAACGAAAGAATATTGAAGTTAGCGTTAAAACTGTTATTTATTGATGTTTGTTTGTTTGTTTTTGCTATAGATATCAGTCAGAAACTACGAAAATGGAATACGGTGTGTACGATAATTTGTCAACGCTGGGATGCTTGCAAAAGAGTAGGGGACCAATGAGGTGAAGTCAGGTAATTACAGGTATCCCAGGTAGGTTTGTTTTCTTCATTAACTATTCCATTTGTGAACCAAGTCTTGCTAATCACCTCGAACTCACATTTATCTAACGAACCCCTTGCTGAAGACGAATATCTAACCACTTCTTCGAGCTTACTATCTTACCAACACAAACTACAATGGAGCTTATTTTCTTCCATTCACAATTTCTTCCATCGGTGAACCAAGTCTTACCAACCTCCAGGACCTTAACTTTATCCATCAAACCATTGCTGAAGAAGAAAGATAAATATAAGAGATGAAGAAAGAGAGACAGGAAGAAGGGAAGAGTTGATGGGGTTTAGAAAAGATAATACAGAGTTGAGGAAAGAATAAACCGTGAAGAAAGGAAAGGAAAAAGAAGATAGGAAGAAAAGTGAGGAAGGAGAAAGGAAGAGAAGGAAAAGAAAGGAAAATACAAGAAAGTGAGGAAATGAAGGGCAGGATAAATGAAACGTAGTGAAATAAGGAAGGATGGGAAGAACGGAGGAATTGAAGAAAGGAGGAAATAAAGAGGAGGGAAGGGAGGAGAGGGAGGGAGAGAGGAGACAGACAGACAGACAGACAGACAGACAATCATTTAAACAACAGCTGACTCACGACATGGGTTCAATTTGTGTGTGTGTGTGTGTGTGTGTGTGTGTGTGTGTGTGTGTGTGTGTGTGTGTGTGTGTGTGTGTGTGTGTGTGTGTGTGTGTGTGTGTGTGTGTGTGTGTGTGTGTGTGTGTGTGTGTTATTTCCTCTTAAAACAAATATATATCAATGAAACCATAAAAAAAAACACGTCACTTCACTCCATTTTTCTCAAGTATTCCGCGGAGAACCAGAAACAGGTAATAGTTTTGTGTGTGTGCGTTCGTGCGTGGGTGCCTTGGTGTGTGTGTGTGTGTGTGTGTGTGTGTGTATGTGTGTGTGTGTGTGTCTGTGGTGAGACGTTAGGTACAAAAAAACTGTAAAAACATATATTGAAAACGAGGGATGAGCACGTTTGATGGAGAGAGGGAGGGAGGGAGGGAGGAAAGAGAGGGAAGGAGGGAGGGAGGTAAAAACGGGACCTGAACGCCTTAGTCAATTCTCACAATGGACTCAAAAAGCGAAAAAAAAAAAATGTTTGAAAAGAAGGAAAAAAAAAAAGGATGCTCGTTAAGTGAAAGGTTTTATCTCAGCGCTTCCGTATATGCGTGTTAATAGTGGAACACACACACACACACACACACACACACACACACACACACACACACACACACACACATACACAGAAAGAGAGGAAGAAAAAGACAACTAGATAGATATAGATAGATAGATAGATACATATAAATAGATAGATATAGATGGATAGATACATAGTTTGATAGATAGATAGAACGAGAGAGTGAGAGAGATAAAGAAAGATAAAAGACAATAATTGAGCAATGAACGGTCTGGCGAAGATAAAAATAAGTAAAACAAATCAAGAAAATAAAAAAAAGACACAGACAGGAAGTGACGATCAGAGGAATGGCAAATATTCTTAAAATTGGAGGAGAATTCTGTACTTGTCCAAAAAACCGTTCGTCGGATTTGTCTAACGGGGACTTGGTGGACTTACTGTTTTAATCAATGTTGCTGTGCTTTTTTTTAATTTTTTTAGACCTACTTTTGTTTTTGTTTTTGTTTGTTTTTATTACTCTTGCTTTGTTTTTGTTTCTTTGTATTATTGTTGTTTTTGTTTTTGTTTGTTTTTATTACTCTTGCTTTGTTTTTGTTTCTTTGTATTATTGTTGTTTTTGTTTTTGTTTGTTTTTGTTACTGTTGCTTTGTTTTTGTTTCTTTGTGTTATTGTTGTTTTTGTTTTTGTTTGTTTTTATTACTCCTGCTTTGTTTTTGTTTCTTTGTATTATTGTTGTTTTTGTTTTTGTTTGCTTTTGTTACTGTTGCTTTGTTTTTGTTTCTTTGTATTATTGTTGTTTTTGTTTTTGTTTGTTTTTGTTTCTTTGTATTACTGTTGTTCTTGTTTTTGTTTGCTTTTGTTACTGTTGTTGTTGTTTTTGTTTGTTCTTAGTTGATGCTGTTGCGATTTGTTTGTCTGTTTGTTTGTTTTTTCTCTCTCTCTCTGTTGATATTGTTTGTGGTGTTATTTTCTTTGTCTTCACTATCTTTAAGTTATTGTTGTTACTGTTGTTATCACTATCTTTTTTTATCTATGTTATCTTTTCCTTTGTATTCTCCTCCTCCTCCTCCTCCTCCTCCTCCTCCTCCTTTTTTCCTTCCTTTGGTTTATCGTCACAACTAAAATTAATCATCTTACTCATGGTGGTGGTGGTGGTGGTGGTGATGGTGATGATGATGATAGTGATGGTGGTGGTGGTGGTGGTGATGGTGGTGGTGGTGGTGGTGGTAGAAGATTCGTACTGAAATGAAATCGAGTAAAAAAATAAATAAAAGAACTGTAAGTCTTTGTGTGTGTGTGTGTGTGTGTGTGTGTGTGTGTGTGTGTGTGTGTGTGTGTGTGTGTGTGTGTGTGTTCGTGACCTGACCCGAGTCACGCCCCCCTCCCCCCCTCTCCCCCCCCATGGGCAGGATGTCAACAATTCTAATTTCCTCTTGTAATGTTGAGAGACCCCCCCCCCCCTTTATCTCTCTCTCTCTCTCTCTCTCTCTCTCTCTCTCTCTCTCTCTCTCTCTCTCTCTCTCTCTCTCTCTCTCTCTCTCTCTCTCCCGTTACACACGCACAAAAACTCACAAACACACATTTTTTCTCACCGTCTCTTTATTGACCTTGAAACAGAGGCATTCACGGGCAGGCGAGGGCAGGTACGGCCTCACCTGAGCTAATTCGCCTCAAACACGGAGGGAAGGTGATTGCAGGTAACGTCCAGGTGCAATTAACGACCATTCTTCCCTTTTGTTACTCTCATGATTACGCTGTGTGCAAATTTGTCTTTTTTTTTGTCTGTCTGTCTGTCTGTCTGTCTGTCTATTTGTCTCTACGGATGTCTCTCTTTCTCTGTATCTATGTCTCTGTCTTTCAATCTGTCTTTCACGTCTGTCTGTCTGCCTTCAGTCTGTATTTGCCTCTGTCTCCCTCTCCCTCTCTCTCTCTCTCTCTCTCTCTCTCTCTCTCTCTCTCTCTCTCTCTCTGACGAATGGCGTGTAAAAAAAAAAAACTCTCTCTGCGGACAAAGTTACGGTTTTGATTCCTTCTTCAGTGTTGTTTTAAGAAGGTCACGCAGTTAGGTGGAGAGGGAGGGAAGAGGGAGGGAGGGAGGGGGGGAGGAAAGAGGAGGGAGGGGTGGAGGAAAGAGGAGGGAGGGAGGGAGCGCTGGAGGAAAGATGTGCAGGTTCTACTCTTCCGTGAGATCGATGAGATAGCGATGAGGAAAAAGAAGAAAAGAGAGAGAGAGAAAGGA
>NC_066546.1:14035092-14040092 GCF_024679095.1 Eriocheir sinensis | reverse complement strand
CTCCTTCCTGTCCTCGCCGAAGCGTACGTGCATATCCGGCGCTCATGCTTCAGACATATAAGCCCATATTCGTAAACACATATTCGCCAAGCCTTTCGTAGGAGTTATGGGCATATCCTTGGGTAGTTTTATGACCCTGGTGGCAATGTGACAAAGCTTCTGGCCATAAACGTTAAAAAAAACGCTCGTGAGAATGTGGTTAATTTTCTTTGCGGCATTTGGGAGTAGTTGATGTGAGGGGTCGGCATTCCCAGACGGTTACTGCCAACATGCCGGCACCCACTCTCATCAACATGCACACAAGAGGAAGGTATCAGGGCACCTCTCCCCCCGAAACTGACCTATCTTTCGGCCACTCCTCTTGACTCTTTGAAGGAGCAGTGAGTAGCGGGCTTTTTTTTTTATTATTGTTTCCTTTTTTTTTTTTGCCCTTGAACTGTTTCCTTTATTATAAAAAAAAAAAAATCCTCTTGACTTTTGTAGGAGAAGTGAGTAGCGGGCTTTTTTTCATTATTGTTTCCTTCTTTTTTTTGCCCTTGAACTATTTCCTTTACTGTAAAAAAATAATAATAACAATAATTTAGCGTCGGGAGTTTGTGGGGCCGCATGTCTGAGGTGTTGTTGTTGAACGTGTTTCTAAATTTTGTTAGAGGGCACGTGTGGGTGAAAATTGCTTTACTAAGACTGGTTCGTAGGGAAAAAAAGAAAACACCGGTCTGAACGAGATACAGCAGTTAGTCAATAAAATAATCGGTTGTGAGTCGCTTGCAGGGGGGAAAGGCGGCATCGGGAAACAAAGAGTGTCGATCTGGGAGACTAAAAAAAATAACGCAATATAAAATGATAACAAACTGGCGACAGAGTTAGAGCGAAAAATCTTTGACCATATTAACGACAGAAAGAAAAAAATCCGTCATCTGAACAACATTTAAAAGATTTTCGGATGTACAAAGAGTGCCGATCTGGGAGACTAAAAAAATAACGCAGTTCAAAATAATAACAAACTGGCGATAGAGTTAGAGAGGAAAATCTTTGACCAAATTACAGACGACAAAAAAAATCCGTCATCTGAACAACATTTAAAAGATTTTCGGGTGTTGCTTAAAGAAAAAAGATAAAAGGAGGAACTTAAAAAAAAATTAAAAAAACATACAAAGATACGTTCTCTGCCTGTGTCTGTGAGTGTGTGCGTGTTGACATCCTAACGGTGTGTGTGTGTGTGTGTGTGTGTGTGTGTGTGTGTGTGTGTGTGTGTGTATGAAGCGAAAGAAAAGGAAAAATAAAGAGAAAACGAAAGAACGCATTTGTAAACACTGACTTACACGTATCTATATATAGCTCTCTCTCTCTCTCTCTCTCTCTCTCTCTCTCTCTCTCTCTCTCTCTCTCTCTCTCTCTCTCTCTCTCTCTCTCTCTCTCTCTCTCTCTCTCTCATTAAGTCTTTACCGGAGATTGATGAGAACTGAGGGAGAGAGAGAAAGGAGGAGGAAGTGGGGGGAGGGAGAGGGAGAGAGAATTAATAGAGAGGAGGAGGAGGAAAGGAAGGAAGGGAGAGAGAAGCATGTGAGGAAATACATGACTGGAAAGAGAGAGAGAAAAAAAGATAAAATTAGAGACAGAGAGATGAAGCACAGGAAAATGACATAAAGAAAGGTTAAGGAGGAGGAGGAGGAGGAGGAGGAGGAGGAGGAAGAGGAGGAGGAGGAGGAGGGGGAGGAGGAGAAAAGAGAGGGAGGAGGAACGAAGCAAAAAAATGAGGTGAGAAAGAGTGAATGAAAAATGGCGGATATATGGGTTAAAGAGGGAAGGAAAAGAGGAAGGAGGAGGAGGAGGAGGAGGAGGAGGAGGAGGAAGAACGTGAGAAGGATGAGAGGTAAGATAGCTTTTAGGGTTCCTAGACACACTTAAAAGCCATTTCAAGTGAGGCTGTTAAATGGAAAGTGAGCCATATATTATTCTCTCTCTCTCTCTCTCTCTCTCTCTCTCTCTCTCTCTCTCTCTCTCTCTCTCTCTCTCTCTCTCTCTCTCTCTCTCTCTCTCTCTCTCTCTCTCTCTCTCTCTCTCTCTCTCTCAAAAAGCAATCTTCAGACCAGTTTGAGTTTCCGTTATGAATCTATTGCTTAAAGACATTGGTTTCACACACACACACACACACACACACACACACACACACACGCCAGAAAACAAGGAAAACGTTAAATAAAGCAGTAAAGAATAAAAGTTTCAGAGAGAGAGAGAGAGAGAGAGAGAGAGAGAGAGAGAGAGAGAGAGAGAGAGAGAGAGAGAGAGAGAGAATACTGACAATCATAATCAATATTGTCTTGATAAACAGAAAATTTGAGAAAACAGAAGAACGTGTGAGTGTGTGTCCGTGTGTGTGTGTGCGTGTGTGTGTGTGTATTAACGTCTCCCCATGGTTCAGATCGTGTGTGTATATATATAAAAAAAAAAATCACAAAACACACACACAAAAAAATCCCCTTAACGTAGAAAAAGCAATCATCGCTTTCACACGTGGGGGAGAAAAGTCACGTGATTACAGGTGAACAGCATCCTCGGGTCAGGTGAGGGGGAGGGGGGGAGATGGGAGGAGGGGAATCACTGCTTCCGCCAGCTACTCCACCCCCTACCCCACTCCCCTTCTGCCGTACGCGTCCCCAATCCCATTCATTGTTATAGCTCTCTCAATCTCCTCTCTTCTCTTCTCTTCCCTCTCTCCCTATCTATCAATCTATCACTCTATCTATCTGTTCACCTATCTGTTTATCTCTTACTTTTCTTTTATTTTCTCTTTTCTTTCCTGCAATTTCTTTTCTTTTTCTCTTTCTATTTTCTTCTCTTCTCTTTTCTTTTCTTTTCTTTCCTGAATTTTCTTTTCTTTTTTCTATTTCTCTTCTCTTCTCTCCTCTTCTCTTCTCTTCTCTTCTCTTCTCTCTCTCTCTCTCTCTCTCTCTCTCTCTCTCTCTCTCTCTCTCTTCGAACACGCTTTGGAGGGAAAGTTTGCCCTCGAGGTGGGGAGGTGAAGGGGGGCAGTCTCCTCCTCCTCCTCCTCCTTCTCCTCCTCCTCCTCCTCCTCTTCCTCTTCCTCTTCCTCCTCCTCCTCCTCAAACAACATTTCGAGTAAACGTTTTTTTTTCCTTCAACATCTTATCATTCTCGTCTTGTACATATTAATTCTATTTTATATATTGAAGGTTTCTCTCTCTCTCTCTCTCTCTCTCTCTCTCTCTCTCTCTCTCTCTCTCTCTTCCGCATTTTCCATTTGATTGTCTTTTTTTTTGTTTTCTTTCTCTGTTCTTCATATTCTCAGACACTTACTAATACTTTTTTTCTCTTATACTGCCTTTTTTTTTTTCCTTGCTTCACCTGAGAGTATTTTATCAAGGCCAGCAGTTAGTTATTTCATACATTTTTAACCACATTTATTATTAGATTCTCCAAGGCATGAATTAAGTGGTTAGGTAAACATACTAATTGAAGTTTTTTGGAAGTGGATGGCTTTTCATTTGTATTCCTACTTTTTTTTCTTTATTGGGTAGTTATCTCACGCAAAAAAATAAATAACATCTAAATACAAAACAACTTCACTTAACATCATCTTATAACATCGACTTCTTCGCCAACTGAGAAAATTCAACATCAATATTTATACATTTATACATTTTACATTTTATACATTTTTATACATTTATTTAGAAAGCTGAATCTCTTCTTATAGTTGCACGTTTTTATTGACATTCTTGACTACAAATACTGACGAGACTCAACATTCCTTTCTTTTTTTGTTAAGAACGCTGAAGTTGTTTGATTTCATTTGTTTGATCTTACTTAAAATTTTCACTTAAATTTTACGTAATTTTTGATACCCTTAAAGCAATGAGCAATTACTTAACAATCTCGGTTCACATGTTTCATTATTTTTTTTTTTTTTTTGCCCTTGAGCAGTTTCCTTTGCTGTAAAAAAAAAAATACTGGCTTCTTCAATCTACGCGAATTCAGTTAACGTCAATATTCACAGCCTAAAAAAAATACTGGCTTCTCCAATCTACGCGAATTCAGTTAACGTCAATATTCACAGCCTAAAAAAAATACTGGCTTCTCCAATCTACGCGAATTCAGTTAAGGTCAAAATTCACAGCCTAAAATCACTGAACTCTTCATTTATTTCTCTTTGGCACAAACGTTTTCTTAAATTCTTTGCTTTTCGAATCTACACGTAAATTAGTTAGCCCCTCCTCTGCGATTGGCATGGATTTCGCCTTCACTGGTAGCCTGGTAAATATAGTCCCAGGTTTTTCTCTGCCTCTGTGGTGGATAGTGGAATGTTTCCCATATGTGGTATTGGTGTGCTGGATATCCCCTCCCAAGGTGCAGGACTTTACATTTTTCTTCACTAAATTGTAGCAGCCACTTGTTGCTCCACTCCTGTAGCTTGGTGATGTCTTTTTGTAGGAAATCCGCAGTCAGGGGGTTAAGTTAATCTTGAAAGCCCAAAATCACTAAACTATTTTCACTCCCACGGTTCATACGTTTTTATATATATATATATATATTTCAATTTGTTTATTTATTTCTATCTATTTATATATCTATTTATCTTTTTTGTCTTTGCTTTTTTTTCCAATCGACGTGGAAAGTTAGTTTACGTAAATTTCAAAGTCTTCAACCACTTAACAAATATATTTCTCCTTCGGTTAACACGCTTTCTCAATTTATTGTCTTCTTCGAATATCCGAGAACACGCAACAAGAATTTTCAGTATCCTTTAAGAACGCTAAGTAATTTCTTCTCTGGGTTCATAAGTTTTCGTAATGTGCATTTTTGCGTCTCTTTCGGCTTCCCGTCTTGACTGCTTAGAGTCCGTGTGTTGTATTATAAGATACTTCGCCGCCCAAGAACACATACTTGACAAGGCTATCGTAGGAGTTGTGGGCATTTCCAGGAGTAGTTTTATGACCCTGGTGGTAGTTTGACCTTTCTTCTGTATCCTGAGCTTCAAA
>NC_066546.1:13895893-13954799 GCF_024679095.1 Eriocheir sinensis | reverse complement strand
CAAAATAAAATCATACCTTTCAGTTTCTTAAGCATATTAATGACGGCATAGTGTTTACCTTATATAGGAGTAACAAACATCTTATTCACATGCTCTTATTAACGGTGGAGGAGGAGGAGGAGGAGGAGGAGGAGGAGGAGGAGGAGGAGGAGGAGGTGGTGGTGGTGGTGGTGGTTTAAACCGGTTCTGATAACAAATGACTACATGCCCCAAAAATATAACAGATGTGAGTTTATTATTTTACCTTATATTCTCTACCTTTACCTCTAGTTTATTATTCAAATGCGTTTTAGTCTGAATATTACCAAAAAAGATATATACATTTTTTTTACAGCCAAGGAGACAGATCAAGGGCTTAAAAAATAAAGAAAACAATAATGAAAAAAAAAAGCCCACAACTTACTGCCCCTAAAAAGACTGGAGAGGAGTGGCCGAAAGGGAAGTCAATTTCAGGAGGAAGTTTTATGAAGTTTTCCCTTTGCAGATGATAAGTTCCGATCGCCACTTTGTTGTGATATATTCTACGGGCACTACTAAGTCTGTCTATGGTACCTCGTTTGATTTTCTGCAAACAAGGAGCCTCAACTTAGTACAAGACACCTCTCCACCCGAAACTGACCTCTCTTTTTGACACTCTCTGCTTTTATCTCTTTTTAGGAGCAGTATCCAGCGGCCTTTTTTTCTACACTTTTTGCATGCCCTTGAGCTGCTTCATTTCCTGTCAAAAAACAACATGACGGTGCAATACAACCTTTATTTCTGGATAGAGTGGACGTGAGTGTGCCTGCCTGCCTGACGTGGACTTCTTGTGGAGCGACACCAAAAAAGGCCTGACCCTCATAACACGGAAGTCCTGTCTGAGTCCCCAATCAACGACTACTACTATTACTACTACTACTACCAACAACAACAACAATAAAATCACCACCACCACCACCACTGTGTATCCGAAGTGGACTGGTGTTAGATACGGACATACACGTCACATACAGGACATACACCTTAGCTTCGACAATATTGTAAACTGATTAATATATAAGAATAGGGAAATATCAGTACTGCTCCACCACCTGTGTGCTTGTCACCTGTCTGCTTAATGAGATGAGCGAGAACGAGAGTGACTTCTTCTCGTATTCTTCTGTTTCTTTCCTTCAGGCTTTCTATTAATTATCTGTTATTTTTTTCTCATTTTTTGTCCCTTTCTTCTTTTTTTCATCTGTTCTCCTTGTTTCATAGTTATTTTATTTCCTTCGTCTTTTTTTTTTTTTCCTCTCTTATTTTTTTTTCTCATTTTTTCGTTCTTTTCTTCTTTTCCCTAATTCTTCTCTTTATTTATCTTTACTTTCTTTCCTTCGTTTTTTTTTATTTTCTTCTCTTTCTTATTTTTCTGTTATTTTTTTCTCATTTTTTCGTTCTTTTCTTCTTTTCTCTAACGCTTCTCTTTATTTTATCTTTACTTTCTTTCCTTCGTTTTTTCTTATATTTTCTTCTCTTTCTTATTTTTTTGTTACATCTTTTCATTTATCTTTCTTTTCTTCTTTTCTCTAACGCTTCTCTTTATTTTATCTTTACTTTCTTTCCTTCGTTTTTTCTTACATTTTCTTCTCTTTCTACATTTTTCTTTTCGTGCTTCCCTTTTGTTTTCTTCTTTCTTTTTCTATTTCCTCCTGCCCTCTTTCTCTTCTCTCACTCTGCTCAATTTTATACTTTCTTTCCCTCATTCGGTCTTTCAATTTTCCTTCCTTTATTTTCTTTCCCTTTCTCTTTTCCTCTCTTTTTCTTGATTTATTTATTTTCTTCCTTCCCACTTTCTCTTTTTCTTTTATATTTTTTTCCTTTTTATGTACTTGTTTCCTTGGCTTCTTTCTTTCTTTTTTTCTTTTTTTTTGTCAAGGAGATTTGCATGACTTGTTTACTTACTTTCTTTTCCGTTTAGAATTAGTGTCAGTAACGAAAATGTTTGAATAGTAACTCTCTCTCTCTCTCTCTCTCTCTCTCTCTCTCTCTCTCTCTCTCTCTCTCTCTCTCTCTCTCTCTCTCTCTCTCTCGTTAGGGTTTTACTGCAAGACCGACACAAGTTACATAAGAGAGAGAGAGAGAGTCCTGCGAGAGAGAATCCTGCGGTCCTACCCTCTGTTCACCCAGCAGCCTTTGGGAGGTCCTGAGGTGGAGGTCCAGGACTCCCTACCTGCCTGGAGATGATTAGGTTCATCCACCTGTGCCCGGAGGGAGGAGGAGGAGGAGGAGGACATTAGCTCTTGTTTGACCGCAACATAACATGAGGAAGCGAATTAGGAGGAATGGGGAAAAAAAGAGGAAGATAAGGGAGGATTATGAAAAAAGGAGAAGATTGAGGATGCTGATAATGATGGGAAGAGGAAGGGGAGGAGGGAGAGCAGGAGCAGGAGGAGGAGGAGGAGGAGGAGCAGGAAGAGGGAGATGAGAAGCAGGAGGAGGAAGAGGAGGAGAAGGAGGAAGAGGAAGAGTGTGTTTCAGTGGCTGAGGTTATTACTATTTGGAGTGTACACAAGGCTATGATAAGGAGGAGGAGGAGGAGGAGGAGGAGGAGGAGGAGGAGGAGGAGGGCTAGGAAGAAGAGAAGGAGGAGGAGGAGGGCTAGGAAGAAGAGGAGGAGGAGGAGGAGGGCTAGGAAGAAGAGGAGGAGGAGGAGGAGGGCTGGGAAGAAGAGAAGAAGGAGGGCTGGGAAGAAGAGAAGAAGGAGGAGGAAGACAAGGAAGAGAACGATAAGGAAGAGAATGAAAAGGAGCTGAAAGATAATACAGGGAAACATGGAAGACCAGGCAGCAGTAAACTTCATGACTTTAGTGAGTTAGTGCATTCGTAAGACATCTCATAACAAGCAGAACAAATTAAAGGACTTGATTAACGTACACACGAACACGTCTAATACACTCCAGACGCAACGAAGTATGTCAATGCGATCTACAAAGGAATTATCGTCTACTCGCATCGCCCCGGTTGGATCAGTAGACCGTATCACCGTTATTTTTGGTTTATGACTCAATAACTTGGAGCAATCAACATTACTGAACTTGCTTAGGCACCCGACCACCTGATTAAAGCCCCCACGTAGTCAACTTCCTTTCCCATCGCACAGAAGAGATTGAGTCGCTTGAGTCTTTCACCACTCAAGAGGAGAGTATGAAAACACCTCACCACCCGAAATTGACCTCTCTTTTGGCCTCTCCTTTTTTCTCTCGTTGGGGCAGTGTCTAGCGGGCTGTTTTTGTTGCTGTTTATTGTGTTTTTGTCCTTGAGCTGTAATAAAAAATGCGCCTTCAACAATGGTATGACTTCCACGCTACCACGTCTATGTACTATTTCGGGTGTTTCAGTGTCATGCAAACTAAGGAACCAGAACTCCACAATGTATGACTTCTGCGCTTCCACGTCATTGTACTATTTCGGGTGATATTGGACCGTATTACAAAACATTTCGTCCCCCAAGTTTACACATTTGACAAGGTTTTCGTAGGAGTTGTGGGCATTTCCAGTAGTAGTTTTATGGCCCTGTTGGTAGTCTGACCCTTTCTCTGTACCATGACCCTAAGGAAACACTCATTAGAACCCGATTGACCCCCTCTTTGACCTTTAGAAATAGCTGATGTGAGAAGCGAGTGTCTAACAGTGCCAACCTCAATGTCATGCAAACTAAGGAACCAGAACTCCACAAACCGTATATGTATTCCAGGTGAGGTCTCATGAACAAGTAATGCACGGATGTCATGACTCCCGGTGCCTTATATTCAGAGTTCCCCGCGATGAAGCCGAGCATAGTGTTAGCTTTGTTGCGGACGGCCTTACTGTGCTTGTGTGTGTCAGGTCAGTGATCCGATTCCGCGTGTTTGACCTGCAGAGGCTTGCTTCCCACGGGTGGTGTGTGTGTGTGTGTGTGCAGGAAGAGAGAATGGAAGGAAGGAAGGAGGGAAGAAAGGAAGGAAGATGGCAAGGAAGGAAGGAAGGAAGGAAGGAAGGAAGGAAGGATGAAAGGAAGGAAGGAAGGAAGAAAGGAAGGAAGGAAGGAAGAAAGGAAGGAAGGATGAAAGGAAGGAAGGAAGGAAGGAAGGAAGGAAGGATGAAAGGAAGGAAGGAAGGAAGAAAGGAAGGAAGGATGAAAGGAAGGAAGGAAGGAAGAAAGGATGGAAGGAAGATGGCAAGGAAGGAAGGAAGGAAGGAAGGAAGGATGAAAGGAAGGAAGGAAGGAAGAAAGGAAGGAAGGAAGAAAGGAAGATGGCAAGGAAGGAAGGAAGGAAAGGAAGGCAAGGAAGGAAGGAAGGAAGAAAGGAAGGAAGATGGCAAGGAAGGATGGAAGGAAGGAAGAATGGCAAGGAAGGAAGGAAGGAAGGAAGGAAAGAAGGAAGGAAGATGGCAAGGAAGGAAAGAAGGAAGGAAGATGGCAAGGAAGGAAGGAAGGAAAGAAGGAAGGAAGGAAGGAAGGAACAGACAAACACAAACACCAAGGAAGGAAATTTAGCGTCTTTGTAATCATATCATCATTAAATTGTTATATTCGCAAAAAAACAAAAAAAAGGTTCAGGAGAGAAAGAGTGAGACGCCGTTTTTCTTTTTTTTCTTTTTTTTTGTCAATAAGAGACTTGAAGAAAGGAAGTAAGATCAGCTGTTTACTTAGGAGAAAACGAGAGAGAGAGAGAGACAGAGACAGACACATATACAGACAGACACACAGAAACAAACACACACAAACAAGAGAGATGGATGACAAAGGGGAAAAGGGGAGGAGGAGAGGGGAGAGTGGGTAGGGAGGAATGGGGAAGAGGGGGGGAGGGGGGAGAGGTCAACCATCACTTCCCTTCCTCTCTCTCTCTCTCTCTCTCTCTCTCTCTCTCTCTCTCTCTCTCTCTCTCTCTCTCTCTCTCTCTCTCTCTCTCTCTCTCTCTCTCTCTCTCTCTCTCTCTCTCTCTCTCTCTCTCTCTCTCTCTCTCTCTCTCTCTCTCTCTCTCTCTCTCTCTCTGGCGTGTCACACTTTACCTCCATCTCGTGAAGAAACTTTCCAAATTGTGCTCCTTTCTTCCCTCTATTCCTCCCTCCATCAATCTTTCTCTCCCTCTCTATCCTACTTTCTTCACACCGTTTCGAGACTCCATCCTTTTCTCCCTTCTCTCTTTCTTTGTCTTCATTTTCCCCTTTCTCTCTGTGCTTCATCTCTCCTTCCATCCTTCCATCCGTCTCTCCTTTAATCCACTTTCTTCACAGCGTTTCCTCCACAGTAAGCTTCCCCTCCATCCTTTTCTCCCTCCGTTTTCCTTTCCTTCATTTCCCTCTTTCTCTCCTCAATTTATCACTTTTTACATTCCCCATCTTTCTCTTTTAATCCTCCTTTTTCTCTGCCGTTTCCTCCATCCAAGAGATTTTCCTCAAACCATTTTTCTTTCGTTGTCTTCATTTCCCTCTTTCTCTCCTCAATTTATCACTTTTTCCATTCCCCATCTTTCTCTTTTAATTCTCCTTTTTCTCTGCCGTTTCCTCCATCCAAGAGATTTTCCTCAAACCATTTTTCTTTCGTTGTCTTCATTTCCCGCTTTCTGTATTCTCTTTATATAACTCCTTTTACTCTACTCTTCTCCACTGTTTCCTCCATCCTAAAGCTTTCTCTCCATCCTTTTCTCCCTTCTCTCTCTCTCTCTCTCTCTCTCTCTCTCTCTCTCTCTCTCTCTCTCTCTCTCTCTCTCTCTCTCTCTCTCTCTCTCTCTCTCTCTCTCTCTCTCTCTCTCTCTCTCTCTCTCTCTCTCTCTCTCTCTCTCTCTCTCTCTCTCTCTCTCTCTCTCTCTCTCTCTCTCTCTCTCCTTCACTTGTCTGCTATCCTCATCATTTTTACCTCCATGTTTCTCTCCCTCCCTCCTCCCTCCCTCCCAGTTTTCCCGCCAAGTCCAGTTCATTAACATTCCTCCCTTCCTCTTCAATTTCCTCCTAGTTCTCTCTCCTTCCCTCCCTTCCTCCATTCCTCCTCCATTTATCTTTGTTGACCTTTCCTCCATTCCTCCCATCATTTACTCTTGTTGGTCTTTCCTCCCTCCCTCCCTACCTCCATTTATCCTTCCTCCACCATTCTTTCTCTCCCCTTTCCTCCATCTCTCCCTCCCTCCTTCCCTTTCCTTTCTCTCCAACTATCTTCATTTCCTTCTTTACTTCCTTCCTATTTTCCTTCCTTCCTCCCTCCCTCACTCACTCCTCTCTCCCTTTCTTTCCTCCATCTGTCTGCATCCCTTCCTGTTTTCCCTCCCTCCTCCCTCCTTCTCTCCCTCCCTCACTTTCTCTCCCTCCCTCCCCTTTATTGACTTTCCTCCACCCCAAACCCCAACATAAACAAACATTCCCTCCCCTCACGCGCCGGGACAGAGAGGAGGAGGAGGAGGAGGAAGAGGAGAGAAAAAGTGGGGAAAGAGGGTGATGGCCGCTGGATAGATGGAGGAGGTGACTTGCTGTGGATTATATAGTTATGGCTGAAGAAGAAAAGCAAGAACAGTAAAAGAACCAGGTGGAGAGATTTACTGAGGATATTTGTCAGAGCAGGATGGAGCACACTATCACCAGAGAGAGAGAGAGGTGGAGAAGATTAGGAAATACCTTTGTCTTGCAGTGGCTGAAGAAGAAGAGGAGGAGGAGAAGGAGGAAGAAGAAGAAGAACAAGAACAAGAAGAACAAGAAGAAGAACAAGAAGAACGAGAAGAAGAACAACAAGAAGAACAACAAGAACAAGAACAAGAAGACAGGAGAAGAAGGAAAAAGATAAGGTAAAAAAAGAAGGAAAAAGAAGAAAAAAACAGACTAGAACAACAAAAACAAGAAAAGATGCTTATGATTAGGGTGAAAATGAAGATGATGATGATGATGATGGTGAAGATAAAGATAATGATGATGATGACATGTCCTAACCAACACTCCCAAACAAGACGAAACAAACAAAAAGAAAGGAAAAGAAAAACAAAACCTGAGACACGATAACAGGAGAGAACAAACAGGCGAAGAACGAGTAACATAATGAACAGTGACGAGGCAGAACAAAGGAACACGAAGCAATAGATGTGAACACAATGTAAAGCAATGCAAATAAAAACGGTGATAAGGAAGTGATGAATACGAACATAAATACGCCAATAATAACAAAGATAATAAGAAGAGTAATGAGGAGGAGGAGGAAGAGGACGAAGAAAGAGAAGAAGAAGAAGAAGAAAAAAAGTAAACGAAAAGAAGACCAAAAACAAACACAAGAATAAGTAAGAGAAAAAGTAGTAGAAGAAGAAGAAGATGAAGATGAAGATGAAGAAGATGATGAAGATGAAGAAGAAGAAAACAGTCACTACACACCACTCCCCCGACAACATCACACCCAATCATCGGAAACCACACACACACACACACACACACACACACACACACACACATGAAGCTGATAACCTAACCTAACCTACTAATAGCGTTATGGAGGCCACGAGGAAATGAGTCGACTGCTCCTCCTCCTCCTCCTCCTCCTCCTCCTCCACCGCTCCAGGGCATAGAATAGAGGAAAAGAGTAGAGGTGAAGCCAAGGTAACCAGACCCAATCTCTCTTCTTCTCTTTCTCTCTCCCCCCCTCCCTCCCCCCCCCCACACACACACACACCGTGACCTCCCCGCACACCTGAGGGGACAAATTTAATTAACTTGATCACCTGACGCATCTCGGCACGCTTACAACAGGCCGGAGTTTCCCTTCCTCTCTTAGTTTAACCGGTGGCGCGTTTCACCTCTCATTAGCTCTAACCTCTTCTCCAATGTCAGTTTTTTTTGGTTGTTGAACTTATTGCTTTCTAACTTTCTTGCCTTTTATTTATTTTCGTGTGAAGTGTCGCTTGGATTTCCCTCCCCATTTTCTCTTTATATGATGTCTATATAATTCCTCGTCCCATTTTCTTTCGTAGAGTCATTTATCTTCCCATTTTCTTCTTAATGTCGTTCTGATTTCCTCTCCCATTTTCTCTTTGTATGGTGTCTATATAATTCCTCATCCCATTTTCTTTCGTAGAGTCGCATTATCTTCCCATTTTCTTCTTAATGTCGTTCTGATTTCCTTTCCCATTTTCTCTTTGTATGGTGTCTATATAATTCCCCGTCCCATTTTCTTTCGTCGAGTCGCATTATCTTCCCATTTTCTTCTTAATGTCGTTCTGATTTCCTTTCCCATTTTCTCTTTATATGGTGTCTATATAATTCCCCGTCCCATTTTCTTTCGTCGAGTCATTTATCTTCCCATTTTTCTTCTTCTTAGTGTTGTTCTGATTTCCCTTCCCGTTTTCTTTCGTATGGAGTGTCGGTTTATCTAACACCCCATTTTTCTTTTCGTATGGAGTGTCTTTCTAACTTTCCCTTCCCATTTTTCTTTCATACAGAGACAGGGGCATTGTTTTAACTTTCCCTTCTCATTTTTCTTTTCTATGGAGAGCTCCTTTATCTTCCCCTCCCATTTTTCTTTCGTATAAATTGAGGCTTTCACTTCCTTTCCATTCTTCTCTCAACGTTCTCACTTCCTTTCTTCTATTCTTCCTTCTCCAGTTCTTCTTTCTTTCTACCTCCTTCCCTTTCTCTCCTCTTCCTTCTCCACTTCTTCCCACTTTCTCTCTTCCCCGGTTTTCCTTTTTAACCTACTTCTCTTTCTATCCACGAGGGAGGAAGAGGACGATTTTCAGCCAGACTCACACCCCAGGGAAGAATGGTAATAGTAGAGGGCCCAAAAGTAGACACTCCCAACCCAGAACCATAGAATAGGAGAGTTTGCCCAACTACATCACAGGCGCCAGGGTTGGTACCGAAAGAGCCGAGCGAAATTCACACTGATGCTGATACAAGTGAGGAGGGGGGGGGGGTGCTCTGGGTATGATCATTATCTCGAAAAAGTACTTAGAGGACAAAGAAAAAACTCTATTGTATGAGCATCAATTTGAATTTCGCGCGGCTCTTTAGGGAACAACATGGCGCCCGCGTTGAAATGGGCCAAACTCTTATATTTTATAGCTCTGCCCCAACCATACCCATCCTAACCTAAGCACACTAAGGGTCATGTTCTTTTAAACATTTCGGCACCCAAGGACTCATATTTGACCCGGTTTTCGTAGGAGTTTTGGGCATTTCCATTGGTGTAGTCTGTTCACTTAAGTCTGACCCAGGCTGACAACACAAACTTAAGCGTGTTCGTAAGCACAATGCAGATTAGCAGAAAGTGCTGCGTGAGATAAACACAAACAGAGGTTAAAGAAAACTTGGAAGCCATGGATAGCAGTAGCCAATCAGCACTCGGCTTGGAAACACGCTTAGGTTTATGTTGTCAGCTTGGGTCGGACTTAAGTGAACAGACTATAGTTTTAATGACGATGGAGTTAGCCTGACCCTTCTTCTGTACATTAACCTAAAAGAATATCCGTGAGGCCCCGACTGATCTCTTTTTTGGCCTTTGGAAATAATTAATGTTAGGGGCGGAAACGTCTATAAGATTACCAACCTAAACCTCATCAGTCACCAAGTCATCAGGAAGGGTTAACGGAGACCACAACCAAGACTCAACCGATCCCATCAACAGTTCACTACCCCCACCCACCCACCCCCGGCATGGACCCCAACCCCCGTCCCCTTCCCTGACAACCCGACCAGACCACTTTACCACTCAGCCAGCGCGACCCTCGAGACGTATACTAATTTCGTTTAAAGGTTATTTCCATATTTATGAATCATTAGTCGGTGTTTTCGTTTCACCTTTCTCTGAACAAGATTATGAATATTACATTACGTTGGTTTTTCTTTAATCTTGCGCCGCTTTCTCGTGTTCTATCTCGGAGACTCGCTTTTTTGTTTGTTTATTTGTTTGTTATTTGTTTATTTTCTTTACTTAATTGTTTATCTCATTTCTGTATTGATTTGTTTATTTTTGTTTATCTTTATTAATTATCTATTAATTTACTCGTTTACTTTATTGTTTACCTCATTTCTGTATTGATTTGTTTATTTTTGTTTATCTATATTAATTATCTATTAATTTACTCGTTTACTTTATTGTTTACCTCATTTCTATATTGATTTCTTTATTTTTGTTTATCTATATTAATTATCTATTCATTTTCTCATTTATATATCTCATTTATCTATTTATTTAGCCTTTCTATCTATTTACTTTTTTCCTTTATTTTTCTTTCTTTTCTTATTTTCATTACTTACCTATTCACTCATTTATCTATCTGTTTATCATTAATTAGGTTTTCTAGTAAGGTCGAGGAGGTTCGAACCCAGTGCCGTCAAAAAGGTCTTCAGCCATAAGCCACGACCTCACAAAGCGTCAACCCGCAACTCTAACACAATATAAGGAAGATGATTTTTATTTATTTTTATTTATTTATATATTTGCGTTCTTTCACTAATTTCTCTAACACCTTTCTCACATTGCGTATCTTTCTGATTTCACAAGTTCAACAAAGACTCTTTTCTCACATTACTTATACATCTGTTTATTTATCTACTTTATTCTCTGCTTTTACAAATTCCTTTAAAACTTTTCTTACATTACTCATCTACTTATCACTTATTTACCTTACTTTTTCCTTTCACAAATTCCACAAAGACCTTTCTCACATACTTATCTGCTTATTTCTTTACCTCACTTTCTGCTCTCTCAAACTCCACAAAGACCTTTCTCACATTACTTATCTTTCCTTCTTTGTTTACCTTACTTTCTTCTTTCACAAATTCCACAAAGACTTTTCTCACATACTTATCTGCTTATTTCTTTACCTTACTTTCTGCTTTCTCAAGTTCCACAAAGACCTTTCTCACATTACTTATCTTTCCTTCTTTGTTTACCTTACTGTCTTCTTTCACACATACCTCCAACACCTCCTTCGCACCCTAGTCACGGTTCCAGGTTGTCTACTGAACTCTTATGGAACGAGGACGGTTTTTCATTTACATTCCGAACTTCACCTCAAAATCAACCTGGCCACATAAACTTTCACACCTCATCTTTATTTCCGGGTCGTAATTCATGGTTTTGCCTCTCTTACGGGGGAATGAGTTTACTAATTTTCTACGAGTTTTTTCTTTAGTTTTTGCTGTTTCCTTCTCTCCGTCTCTTCGTCTTCCTTTCTAAACACAAAATCACTTGCTCCCGTTTTCTGTTTATCACTGCTATAATTCAGTGTCTCCCAGAATCCCCTGCATGGAGCGTCTCTTCAACTTTCCTTTCCATTTTATTTTCCCTTCTCATTTATTTCTTTTGTATGGCGTGTCTCTTTAATCTTCCCTTCCAATTTGTTTTCTTTTATATGGAGTGTCATTTTAACTTCCCTTCCTTTCCCTTCCTTTCCCTTCCTTACCCTACCCTACCCTTCCCTACCCTTCCCTTCCCTTCCCTTCCCTTTCCTATATCCCTACCCTACCTTACCCTACCCTTCCTTTCTTTTCCCTACCCTTCCCTACCCTACCCTACCCTTCCCTTCCTTTCCCTTCCCTTCCCTCCTCCTCCTCTTCTTTATTTCCGTCATAATCTTCGTTACTCTTCTATACTAAGGATGAATTTTCTACCATTTATTTACGTCTTGCTGTTTCTTTCTTTCTTTCTTTCCATTGTTTATCTTTCTTTCTAAACAACACCAAAACCCTTGACGCTTCTCTTCTCTATGTCCGCCATAACCCACAAGTACTCTTATTTAAGGACGAATTTTCTACCTTTTATCGACATATGGCTATTTTCCTTCTCCCTCCGTCTGTTTATCTTTCCCTTCTAAACAACACTAAAACCCTTGACGCTTCTCTTCTCTATGTCCACCATAACCCACAGCTACTCTTATTTAAGGACGAATTTTCTACCTTTTATCGACATATGGCTATTTTCCTTCTCCCTCCGTCTGTTTATCTTTCTTTCTAAACACCAAAACCTTTGATGCTTTTCTTCTCTATGTCCGCCATAACCCACAGCTACTCTTATTTAAGGACGAATTTTTTACCTTTTATCGACATATGGCTATTTTCCTTCTCCCTCCGTCTGTTGATCTTTCCCTTCTAAACAACACTAAACCCCTCGACACTCCTCCTCTCTATATCCGAGTGGTGATTCAGCAGCCCCCACGTTCAGTTTCGCCGGTTCTCGAGGGGATGAGTTTGCCCATTATCACCATCTTTACAGCCTGCGAGTTCGGGTTTGGTCTTCCTCTGTATATTCTCCAGCAAGACGAATGGGCAGCGTGTGACGAGGCACGTAATGGCAGGGAGCAATGGGACCCGTGTAATGGTGCTCGGTCCCCTTGTCGAGTGAATGTGGTGTGGAGACAATGGACTGGGGGTGAGGGAAAGGGGAAGAGATGAGGAGTAAAGAGGGGGGGGCTGTACAAGCGGGGAGGAAGGGGAGTGGGGGAGAAAGGAGTGCAGAAGCTGAGATGAGGGGAGTGTGAGAGGAATGGTGAGCAGGAATGGGGGAGAAAGGGGAACTATAGAAGGGGAATGAGGGGATCTATGCAAGTGGGGATGAAGGGAGTGTAAGGGGAAGGGGGAGTAAGGGGGAGCTATTTAAGTGGGGATGGAGGGGCTGTGAAGGGGAAGGGGAACAGGAGAGGTACAGAGTAGGGCTATGTAAGGGGGTATGACGGGGGGGTGAAGGGAGAGAGGAAGCAGTAGAGAAGCATTAGGATGAGAAAGTGAAGAGAGAGAGAAAGAGTGAAGTGTGTTTAACTGTGCATAGTGAGGTGCTGGAGGAAAGGGGTGTAGAGGAGGAAAGGAAGACAGGAGGGAAGAATTAAAGTAAGTGAACTTGCAGGAGGAGGAAATGGAAAATGGAGGAGAGGGGAAAAAGAATAAATGAGGGAAGAATAGTGTTAAGAGTAGAGAAGTAGCAAGAGGGAGGATGAGGTGAGGAAGGGTGAGGTGTGAGGGAGGGAGACATTACAGAAGGGAGACGGGAAGGAGGGAATGCCGCAGGAGGGAGAATGAGAGAAGGAAGTACTAAGGAGTTAAGAGGTGAGAAAAAGAGCAAAGGTGAAGGGAATGAGGGAATGCTCGTGGAAGGAAGAGAAAGAGTGAAGATGAGAAAATATGACTGAAAAGAAAATATAAACAAACGAACTATAAAAAAATATGTCTGCCGGAGGAGGGAGAATGAGAGAAGGAAATACTAAAGAGATAAGAGGTGAGAATTAGAGCAAAGGTGAAGGGAATGAGGGAATGCTCGTGGAAGGAAGAGAAAGAGTGAAGATGAGAAAATATGACTGAAAAGAAAATATAAACAAACGAACTATAAAAAAATATGTCTGCCGGAGGAGGGAGAATGAGAGAAGGAAGTACTAAGGAGTTAAGAGGTGAGAAAAAGAGCAAAGGTGAAGGGAATGAGGGAATGCTCGTGGAAGGAAGAGAAAGAGTGAAGAGGAGAAAATATGACTGAAAAGAAAATATAAACAAACGAACTATAAAAAAATATGTCTGCCGGAGGAGGGAGAATGAGAGAAGGAAATACTAAAGAGATAAGAGGTGAGAATTAGAGCAGAGGTGAAGGGAATGAGGGAATGCTCGTGGAAGGAAGAGAAAGAGTGAAGAGGAGAAAATATGACTCTGAAAAGAAAATATAAACAAACGAACTATAAAAAAATATGTCTGCCGGAGGAGGGAGAATGAGAGAAGGAAATACTAAAGAGTTAAGAGGTGAGAAAGAGAGCAGAGGTGAAGGGAATGAGGGAATGCTCGCGGAAGGAAGAGAAAGAGTGAAGAGGAGAAAATATGACTGAAAAGAAAATATAAAACAAACCTACTATAAAAAAAGTCTGTCTTCCTTCTTATAAACCAATCATAATCCATCATTTTGGGTATAACAATGGTAAAAAAAATAACATAGAGAAAAAGGCAAGAGGAGAATATATGACACTGAAAAGAAAATATAAACAAACGAACGATAAAAAAAAGTCTGTCTTCCTTCTTATAAACCAATCATAATCCATCATTTTGGGTATAACTGAGGTAGAAAAAATAACATGAGAGAAGAGGGAAGAGAAAGGGAGAGAGAGAAGAGAAAGGGAGAGGAGAGGAAGACGGACCACCAACAGATTCTTCTCTTCTCTCCACTGGCTCCTCCTCCTCCTCCTCCTCCTCCTCGTCATGCAACCGTGGTATGGGAACAAGGCAGAATGAAGACCGAGGACCCATTGTTATATGCACGCCTCAACCCCTCCACCTCCACCACCATCACCACCGCCATCACCAGTACCACCTCCTCCTTTTGCTCCACCTTCCTCCATCACACCACCTCCTCCTCTTCCTCCTCCTCCTTACCCATCGTCTCATCTCTATCAACTGTCTCATCTCAACCTCCTTCTCCTTACCACCTCCGCCTCCTCCTCCTCCTCCTCCTCTTCCTCTCCCTCCTCTTCCATCATCTCGACACCTGCCCATCATTCTCTTCCTCCTCTTTCCCCGCCTCCGTTTCTCGGCCTTTTCCTCCTCTTCCTCCTCCTCTTCCTTCAGCTCGTCGCCCATACTTCACCTCCTTAACGTATCTCACATCACATCAGAATCTTCTCCTCCTCCTCCTCCTCCTCTTCTCTTCCCACCATTCCCACACCATCACCTCCACCTGGTCTTCATCATTACACCATCACCATGCACCCCCCCCCTCCTCCTCCTCCTCCTCCTCCTCTCTCCCTCCTCATCTTGCACTCTCCCACATCTTGCACCGTCAAACCACTCCTTCTCACGACCCTCACAGTCCACCACCACCACCACCACGCCGATGACCCGATACCCACACCTCAACGCATTCCGCCCCTCTTCCCCATCCCCCCTACACACACCCCTGCCACACCCATCCCATTAACTGTTCCCTTACTGTACGTTATTGCATCCCACCCCCCCATTTTCTTCTCCTCCATGTACATCAACGTCTTCCTCATTTCTCTATTTTCTTCACTCACTTTTATTTTGATTTATTTCTCTATCTTCTTTTTTTCAAATTTATTTCTTCTCTTCATTTCTTCATCTTCTTTTTCACATTTATTTTTCTTTATTTCTCTATCTTCTTTTTTTCACATTTATTTCTCCTCTTCTTCATTTCTCCATCTTCTTTTTCATATTTATTTCTCCTCTTCATTTCATCTTCTTTTTTACATTTATTTCTCTTCTTCATTTCTTCATCTTCTTTTTCATATTTATTTCTCTATATTTCTCTATCTTTTTCGCATTTATTTCTCCTCTTTATTTCTCCAAATGAGAGGAAGTAAAAACGAAAAATACGTCCAAGAAAATTAAATAGCGTTATATAAAACAATAGAACAGGATGAAAGAAGGAAAAAAAAACTTCACGCTTCGATAAACAATTAAAAGAAACAAAACAGTGAGATAAGAAGAACGAAACAGAAGATGCGTGTAAGGAAATTAAATAAAGTTAAATAAAACACATCAGAAAAAGCAAATGGAATGAGAGAAGGAAGAATAACAAGAAATATCACTTCCTTTAACAAGCAAAAAAAACAAGCAAAATGAGAGAAAAAAAAAAAGAAAATTTACGTGTAAGGAAATTAAATAAAGTTAAATAAAACACATCAGAAAAAGCCAATGGAATGACAGAAGGAAGAATAAATAGAAATATCACTTCCTTTAACAAGCAAAAAAAACAAGCAAAATGAGAGAAAAAAAAATTATGTGTAAGGAAATTAAATAAAGTTAAATAAAACACATCAGAAAAAGCAAATGGAATGACAGAAGGAAGAATAACAAGAAATATCACTTCCTTTAACAAGCAAAAAAACAAGCAAAATGAGAGAAAAAAAAAGAAAATTTATGTGTAAGGAAATTAAATAAAGTTAAATAAAACACATCAGAAAAAGCCAATGGAGTGACAGAAGGAAGAATAAATAGAAATATCACTTCCTTTAACAAGCAAAAACAAGCAAAATGAAAGAAGAAAAAATACGTGTAAGGAAATTAAATAACATAAAAAACACATCAGGAAAAACAAAAGAAATTAAAGAAAGGCAAAAAAAAAAACTTCCTTAAACGATAAAAAGAAAGAAAACAATGAAACGAGAAGAAGCAAAGAAAACATAAAAAGTGTAAGAAAATGAAATAACGTAAAAACAACAAAAGAAAATCGTAATAGAAAAAAAAAGAAGAGAAAGCCAGATAAAAACAACGAATATCTAATGAGGCGCAAAACTATGAAATAAAAACAGTAAAAAAAATAAAAAATAAAAGTGAAAGAAAACTGGATAACGAAAAATAAAACGAGATAAAACAACGTAGATAATGAAGCGTAAAACAACGACGCAAGAAAACAGCAAAAAAAAAAGGGGGGGAAGGATTATCAGAGTAGGGCGCGGCGAGGCAGGAAGTGACGGGCGTGTTTGTTAGCAGACCTTAAGGAGGGCAAAACCTGCTCTGGATATTACAATTTATTCTTGGGCTGATCCTTCATCCTCCTCCTCCTCCTCCTTTTCCTCCTTCACTTCCTCCTCCTCTTCCTTCTTTCACATTCTCTCCTTCCTCCCGTTCGTTCTGTTCTCCTTCCCTTTCTACTCTCTTCCTCCTCCTCCTCTTTCTCCTTCTTTTCCGTCTTCTCTTCCTCCTCCTCCTCCTTCTTTCTCATTCTCTCCTTCCTTTTTTCTAGGTTTGTTTCTGTCGATCTCCTTCCCTTTCTCCTTCTCCTTCTTCTCTTCCTCCTTCTTTCTCATTCTCTCCTTCCTCCTCTTCGTTTAACATCTTCCTTTTTTTTTTAGGTTTGTTTCTGTCGATCTTCCCGTTCTCCTTCTCTTTCTCTTCCTCTCAGCTTTTCCATTTTTCCTTATTTCTTTTCTACTCTTCTCCTTTCTCCAGTTCTTTTGTTTCTACCTTCTCCTCCTTTTGTTCTCTTTCCTCAATTCCCACTTTATCATCTTATTCTTCTCCCTTCTATAGTTTTTTTTTACTTCCCTCCTTTTATAATCCTCTTCCTCCTCCTCTTAACCTTTCCACTTCTTCCCACTTCACCCTACCACTCTTTTCCCTTCTCGAGTTTATTTGCCTCCTTCCCTTTTTGTCCTCCTCCTCCTCCTCCTCCTATTCCCTCGATCTCCTCCCTCCTACTCCTTCCTTCGCTTCTTTCTCTCTTTACCTCCTCACCTCTCTTTACCTTCCTCCTTTCTTTGTGTTCCCCCTTCTATCATGTATCCTCTTATTAATTCTCCATTTCCTTTTCCGTTTACCTCTCCTCTTTTTATTCCGTCTCTCATTCCTATTTTCTACATTACTTTTAGTTCTTCCTCTTCTACTAGCTCTTGTCTGTCTATCACGTAATTCTCCCATTCCTCCTCCTTTATGTTTTGTTTTTCCTCCTTCCTTTATATATTCTACCTCTTCCTCCCCCTCCTCTTCTTCCCTCTTAATCTATCTATTTTTCAGTCTTTCTTTGCCACCTCTTCCTAACACCCTCATCTGCATGTCACCTCATTATCCTTTTCCATCTCTCTAACGTTCACTAATATTCACTTCCTTCATTCTTTCTCCCACCTCATCATCTCCCTCCTCCTCCTCCTCCTCCTCTTCCTCCCTCAGGCCTCAGATAACCGATGCAGTTAATAGGCGACAAGCTGAGTTCATCTTCCTCAGCGGCGCCAAGTTCAAGTTCAAGTTCACATTTTACACCGCTAGATAAATTGTTCTTTTTTTTTCGGGGGCATCTGTTTGAACCTCCTCCTCCTCCTCCTCCCAGCGCTCTCAATGTCATCTCTCTCTCTCTCTCTCTCTCTGACCGTTACTTAACTGTCCGCGGTAAGTATTCGCCTTATAAGGAATTTACAAAGCTTGGATATACGTAATAAGGGGAGACTGATGTGTGGTACGTTTTCTTTTTTTAATCCCCCCCAGTCCCCACCCTCTCTCTCTCTCTCTCTCTCTCTCTCTGTTTGCGGGTCGGCCACCTAGCGGGTTCGTGTATCATTTCTCTTCGTCTCACGCACTGTACAAGCAGCCACCGAGCGCGCCAGCCTTCTGTTTATTCTACTATATTTATTTCTTTTAAACACAACCACCACCAACTCCACCACTTACCTCCCCCTCCTCTTCCCACTCTTCCTCCCCTCCTTCCTCTATCTCCCTCTCCCCCTTCCTCCCATCTATCTCCCTCTCCCTCACACACCCTCCTCTCGCTACTCTCTCTTCCAGTCCGTGAGAGGATAGGTCGGGTCTCTCTCCCTCTTCCCCCTTCCCTCCCCCTTCCTTCCTCCGTTACTCAAGCCCTCAACAAATTTGCACGAGGCGTATTGATACAACTTTGCATGAATGCTTGAAGGCACACGTGAAGAAAACGGTGCATGGAGTGAAAGGGGAAACTTCTCTGGGAATTATGCTTTCCTGGCACCTGACATTAGTTACGTTGACTGCACTGCCGCGGGCAATGTATGATGTTCCCCTACTCATCAAAATGTCATCTGGGTATCTTTGCCTTACATGTAAGAAGAAAAAAAACAGTATCCACTCGTTTCTTATATATGATTGATTGATTGATAGTTTATTGTTGCAGGTAAACAAGGGAGAAGGGAGGAACATGCCATCCCAACCCCCAGGCAGGACAGAGTGATTATGTTTCTTTTATATGTTTCAACAATCAGTCTTTCCATTCTTGTCTCCACCATCACCTTTTTTTTTTTCTTCTTTTTTTCACTGACCACGTATAATGTTCAACAGCCCATCCTGGAGACGGTACGTTTTTTTTTTTGTTTTTTTGTTTTTTCACGTCGCGGCCTATAGCGCCGGTAGGCTTTTTCCCGGTGGGGCCTGATGGTCGGCCCAAGGCTTCTTCCCGGTGGGTCCTGATGGTCGGCCCAGCCCGTTCTGGCGCAGGCGAGTGTTTATAGTGGCGCCATCTTGCATTGGCTCATGCTGCCCTCCCGGAGCTCATCTTTAATCCTAGAATCTAGAGTCCGGGTTGATAGGTGGTCTTCTGGACAGCATGTGGGTAGTTTTAAGCCACTCGGCGGTGTGTGGAGGAAGACATGAAAAGGATGAACATTAGAAGGGAGAGAGTTTACGATCGTCAGGAGTGGGAGAGACTCAGCCCGTCCAACTCCATAAGTGAAAAAAAAAAAGACATTAAACGATAAAAAGAAGAAAAAGAAAAAGAGAAGTCCATTTACGGCGCAAGTGACTCAATGGCTTTCAAGAACAATCAATCTAGCGGTGCAATATCTGAACTTGAACTTGGCGCTAATGAGGAAGATGAACTCTGCTTGTCGCCTGAGGGAGAAGAAGGAAGAGGAGGAGGAGGTGGGAGGAGGAATAAAGAGTACTCAAGAGAACATTAAAGAGGTGGGATGGAAGACTGAGGTGGTAGAGGCTGGGTTAAACATCCTCTTAGCAGTCTGACCTCATCTCTCTTCATCTCCTTTTCCTTCACTTCTATACCTATCTAATGGTTTAATATTTTTCTTATCTCTCCACTTCCTCTTCCCTTTCCTTTTCCTTCACGTCAACGCCTACCCAAGTCTATCTCTCCACCTCTTCTTCCTTTTTTTTTTTTTAACATCTCTCTTTCTTCTCTCTCCCCCTCCTCTTTCTTTTCCTTTTCCTTCACCTCAACACCAACCCAAGTCTTATCTTTCTCTCCACCTCCTCCTCCTCCTCCTTAACACCTACCCAATATCTCTCTTCTCTCTCCACCTCTTCCTTTTCCTTTACCTCAATACCTATCCAACATCTCTCTTCTCTCCCCCACCTCCTCTTTCTTTTCCTTCCCCTCGACACCTACCCAACATGTCTCTCACCTCAGCTTATCAGATATTCGTTTTCTTTGCCTTTTTTTTTTCCTTCTTTACCGCTTGCTCACACTGACGCAGCCCTTCACAACGTCGAGCCATCTAGGTTACCTTCATTTGCTTTCCCCACCGACATTTGACACTCATTCTTTCCGCTTTCTCTCTCTCCAGTCTCTCGTGTCATTCATATTTGTCATTCTGCCTCTGTCATGAACTCTGTATCTTTCCAACATTCTTATTCTGACTCCCCTCATCACCCAGTCCTTTTAAATGTTAAATTGCCTCCCTCCAAAAGATATATCTCACAAACACCCATTTAAGAAAGACTCCACTGCCTCCTAAAGTTTGTCTCACATCTTATAAAATTTTAATGCACTTCTCATGAGTATTTCCATTTATTGTCCAAAGCACTTCATTATCCGTGAGTTCTAAGAATGGCTTGCTATTCTGTCATCATTATCTTCAGCTTTTAATTGTCCACTGCCAGACTTTTCCCAACATTCTACATTTCTCTGATTAATGTCATCCATCCTGCTCTGGCTAATATTCTAGCAGTACGTCCAACCCCAGATCTGGGTTGGTTGGGGTGGGGCCTGTTACTCCTCCCTGCACCAGGACCATTTCCTTTTTTTTAATGTGTGTGACTCTAAGCTACTGTAGTTTCTTTCTACAAATTCACCATGTTGATCTCTTCCAATTTTTATACTTATTGCAATACAGCCAATTGCTGTTTCCAAATTTTCATCCTACACATCTGCAACAGAACTGCCTCTACAAGAACAAAAATAACTGCTTAATCAGTAAAACACGTCCCCAAGAAATGATTAAAAATTTCTTTGTAGCCAGTATTGTAAAAGGCAACCAAAAGGTAACTTTCCCCTGGTTGCTTCCATAGAAGTGTCACTCTGCATGTGTACGAACAAAATAGTTGCATATGAAATAACAATATAAAATTTAGCTTTCATATTTTCTGAAGTACTACCACACCATGCACTTAGAGCTTCAATCCCTTTCCTTACACAAAATCTACACAACTATAATAGGACAGCAAGCCATACTTTCTAGTGAGAACCTACTTGACCACCACTACCAACGTCTTACCTTCCATCCTGTAATGTTAGGTAGAAAGGCAGTGATGGTGGTGGTGGTGATGTGCAGCCTGACCCTCCAAAACACCTGCCACACCATCGTGTGCTCCTCTTCCCTCCTTATATCTAGGGTGGGGTAGGGATAGTGGAGGGTGTGAGAATTAGTTATGACATGGTAAGGTGTTGGGGTGGGATTATGAGATTCTTGAATCAGTCAATGGAGAGACAGACAAGGTTATTGGAAGTGCTATGATAGGGTTATGATGAGGGTAGAGAGGTAAGTGTTAGAGGTATGGTGATGTGAAGCCAAAGAAGACCTAAAGGTGACCTGGTAAGGATGTCAGATATATTTCTCTATTCTAAGGCAGGAATTTAATCAATTGGAGCAGGGATTTGAGATTTTGATCCTTGGCCCGTAGGTTTTGCTTGGTTAGGTTAGGTATGCTGGAGGAACATAGGCCATGTATCATGTGAAGATTTGTGCTGTCAAGAACACACCACCAATAACTATACAAAATTATAATAATCACACCAGGACACTTGCATAGTTCAGAGGTGCATTTTTATCCTCAACTCTGCATGTCAAGAGAATCAATGTACCTCTATAATATAGCCTTAGATAACTGCTGCTCTGAGTAAAACAGAGGAGTATAGAATTATTTTATTAAAACAACTAGGCCAGACAATCACAGAGATAAGTTAGTATGTACAGGGCAGCTGCAGCAGCTGTAGTTAATGCAGCGCTAACTTACCGTGGCAGCAACAGCCTCCTTAATTTTGGCCTCAAGGTACTGCACATTCTTGAGTGTCTTGGCCTTAGGGCTATATTCAAAATATGGGACCTGGAGTGGCCGGCAGCCCCGGGCCTCCACCAAACGCAGTGCCAGGCGGGCACTGCCAACCAGCTCCTGGGTGCCCACTGTGTAGTCCCTGAAACCCCACACCAGCAGCCCCAGCCTGATTGCACCTTCTGGGGGCGTTGGGGGTGGCCCAGTCCCCCCTAGGGAACCACCATGGTCCTGGATGGGCAGCGGCCGACCCTGCCGATCAGTCAGTAGCTCACCATCCACTTGCACCCCCATTGGAGCAGGAAGGTTCTCCAGCAGGTAACGTGGGGGAGGCACCAGATTATGGAGGGTGCCCAGCACGTGGCGGGCCAGCCCCAGCTCCTCCCGGCCCCGCACAGGCATGGCTGCCCCAGCTCCTTCCCCCAGCTCTAACCTGGGCCCAGAATACCCCTGCAGCAGCAGTCCTGCTGCTGCATCTACATTCAGCAACTTGAGTCTCATACCAGGCCGGTGCTGAGCCTCAGATGCACTCACTGCTGCCACAAAGGCTGGGTCCAGCACAGATGCCACCTGCTGGGTGGTGGCCCGGCCCAACACCACCAGAGCCCACACCACATCAAGCCACACAGTCCCCCGGCTTAGCGACTCTTTGGTGAGGCGAGGTAGTACAGCTCTAAATAGGGCATCAGAATTGGTAGGGGTGTAAGAGACTGTGGCTAGAGTAATAACCATGGAAGCCAGGGTTAGGGCAGGGCAAGCTGAAGCATTCTTCTCCATCCACTCAGACAAAGCCTCTAGCAGCAGTGGGCACCGCCATCTCAATTGACCAGCACAGTAGAGGATGCTGCCCACCAAGACTGGCTTGTCCATCTCAGGGACCTGTGAAGCAAGGTCAGCACCCACTTTCTCCAGCAGCACAGGGTCAGGGAAGGTGAGGGCTTGTGTGGCAAACAGCAGGTTGCAGAGCATCTTGGGGGGCAGCTGGTCTCCCTGCCGGGCGATGTGGAAGGCCAGACTCCTGATGACGGGTGTGGCACGGCGCCGCACAGACCCCAGTGCACAGAACACCTTTGCCAGCTTGCTGTAGTTCATCTCACCAGCCAGCTCAGTGGTGCGGTCATCCAGGTGCCCAAGGAACTCTGGGGTGAACAGCTCCTGATTGAGGTACAACGCTTCCAACTCTGAGGCCCTGCGCACCTCCACCCACCGCCGCTGCACAGCCTCTACTGCTTCACGCAACACCTGCCAACAGGACAATATCACAAACAATCCACTGCTACAAAAACACCATTACTCTTTGTTATCACTCTTATGATGTCATGATAAAAAATTTGTCTCTAAACCACTTGCCTTCTTCTCCAAGGTTGTATTCTGGTGCTTGATATGAAACAAGAGGATAGACAGCAGGATGGGGAATGACACCTTCCTGATGTTCCACAGCAGTTGATTCTCAATAGACTGTGAGGGAAGAGACAACAGTGAGGGAAATGAAGATCTGAAAGCACATGAAGGAAAATGATAGATAAGCCAAGGATAGGGAGACAGGAGGGAAAATACCTAAGCAAATGACAAGCTCACTCACAGTAATATCTTATCTTGGAAGATTTACTTAATTTGAAACTACTTTTAAATTATAGATGAATAAATGAAAAAATAAAAAATCCATTTCTGATAACAAAATTAGGAAAAAAATTATAATATCCCAAATTTGACAAAAAACAAGATATAAAAAAACTGAACACAAACACAGAGTAGGTTAAGCATGCTTTCCTTTGATCATGAATAATGGATAAAGAAACTAACAACTTCACCCAGCCATCCCCACACCTGTACCCATGGCCACACCCACACACCTGCACCACGTGTGTGTCGCTGCTCACACCCATCCTGGTGAGGCTCTTGAGAGCTGCCAGCAGGGACGTGGGAGGAGTGCGCAGTGTGCTTCGGTCTATCATGTTGATCAGTCTGCAACACACAAACACATGCTTTTACTGCATCCAACAAATAAAAGGGGATGTGAAACAATAAAGTCCGATCAACTAATGAGCAATAAGAGATAATGCAGTAGGGATGTGCACCACATACCACCAGAATCTATGCTTCATAATATTAAGTACTGGACCTAATGTAAGGAGCATTATTCTAGCAATGGCTAATATTGTTGAAATTCATATATAAACAGTTTTACATATTTCATGTATATTAAGTTTTGTGCGTAGCAATTAAAAATACTTACTACCTCAAATACCTGTCAATATTGTTTAAATTCATTTTAGCTGATATAACAACAAAATATAAACCACAGTTAGATAAATTATTTAATTATATCAATAATATAACTGGCTATGCAGAACTTGAGCAATGCTCTTTTTATGATCATAAACAAACTCTGAAAAGTGGTTTAATAAGCTGTACTTCTAAATACATTTTCCCTTCTAAATTCCCAAATTCAAGATTACTTTCAAGCTAAGAAGGGCTTTGGTGAGCCACAAGAAACCAAGACTCACTTCCCAAACTGTTCCTTGCCCTCCACGTCCTTCCTGAAGTCAACCTTCTTGGTGGACACCCACTCACTCAGCTTGTGGAGGCCCTGCAGGACAGTAGAGGATTGATTCACTTTTATGTATACTATGAAGAGCATGATATGCCCCTTCCATTACTAATTATGTTACATAATATCCTTGTCACTAATTTATTATGCATTACATTGAGAGAAGCAGGAATAACTTAGCTCTCTTGCACTCTTGTGTTACCTACCACTTTGAGGAAAAATAGCAGGCAGTCTCACACTTCAATGATAATCGTTATTTCCATCTGTATCATCACAATATCTACCCACATCACCATATTTACCCACCCACTTAAAAGCTATACATAATAGTAGTCCTACATATTCTAAAACAAAGAAGTTTACATCTATCAAAAATAATTTTTCAAGATTAGGGTAGGGAACAGGTGAGAAATTCCTTGTATTGCATGATGGACATATCTGATGCTACAAAAGTATTGTTGATAGGAAAGAGCATGCATCAGGATTCTTAATGGATAATACCCAGGAGGGAACATAGAAGACTTCTTAAGCAACAACAAAAGAGTAACAGGAGTCATTATCAAGTTGAACAGAGGATACAAACTCAAAATACTTTAGGCTTATGTGCCAACATCAACTTACAATGATGATGAAATAGAAAAGGTCTAAGAGGATGTGGAAAGAGCAATGAGGAAGCATAAACCCAGCTTGCTACAGCTATAGGACACCTTAATGCCAAAGTAGACAACAAAACTTTGTGAAATAGTAATTAGCCATTTTGGAGTAGATATAAGAAACAGGTGAGCTCAACTTGTTGAATTTGCAGAAAAAACAGGCTAAGAGTCATGAAGACATTTTCATGACAAGAACCAATAGGTAATGGACATGGAAAGGCCTTATTGAAGAGAAAACACACACAAAGTTCAATACAGATGCAAACAAACACAATGCAATAAATCACTGAGATGTACAAACACAGCTAAAACATATATGACATCAAGAAGACTAAACACCTGAACACATCCCTGCACCTCACCTGGAATGCACTGGTGAGGGAGCCGTCCGAGGTGGCAGTGCGGAGGAGCTGAGGCACATCTTGCGGCTCCAGTTGTGGCTCCTGGCCTTCTGAGGGTCTGCAGCGGTGTGGCGTCCAGTTGAACCCTGCTACTAACGCCCCCACACCCTGCAAGGAGCACAGTCTTAGGAGGAAACTCAATCATAATCAAATAGTTTTCTCTTTGAGGCAGCTTGCTTGTGTTATCTTGAGGATGATGTTCAGGGCTTAAGAGTTCACTGAATGATAGATGATATCCAGTAACCAATGTTGTCCCCTGACATTTGAGAACTCAAAATTCATAATTCATTAACATTAGGAACTTTGAAGCTTGTACTATAAATACTATATAAATATATTTGTGACTCATACATTATGGTATATGACTGCTTTGATTGTGATGATTGATGGTGTTTTCAGGTGCCAGAAATGGGTTTCAGGACATTTTAGGTTATTTACTGCTTTCAGTGCACTGGGGGACTAGTTATTTGTATTTCACTCCTTTCTATCCTAATGCTTATCCATAGTATAGTAGTACATTTACTTCATGCAAAAATGGCTTTATCATCCATTTCATCTTACTATTATCATCCATTCACCCACGACTTAAGTAACTCACACAGGGCACAGTGGTGGGTGTTAGGGGTCGCCAGCCCCCCGTCCCCCGCACACAGCCAGCCACCAGCCCCCGCCCCACCTGCAGCATCCTCAGCGGTGGAGAAGAAACACTTAGGGCATCTCTGGGGGGAGAAAAAAGGGTCTCCAGTGAGTCATTTATTTACTTATATATTTATGTAGGTTCGGTATCTAATTTATTGTAAAAAAAAAAATAAGTTGTTCAATAATTTTAAGAAATTACCATCTATTTATCTTTTGTTCTAACTTTGAGGGGATAGGTTACTAATGTAGTGGTAATTGATTAAGTAATTAGTGGCAAATGATTACAAGTTAAGTGGGGGATAAGTTACAAGTCAACAGTGGCAGCTACATAATGTTTTAGGAAAGGCTTGGAGATTTCTTTGTGCACTGGGAAGCTGAGGTTGTACCAAGAAAAAGATTTTTTTTTCTTTCAAAACAAATGGAGGGCCAATAGGACCTGAAGCCCCTCTAGGCCCCCCTTGTAACCTTGCCCACTAATATATGTAGAAGCAGGCACACAGCTGAAGCCAGCAGGAGTGTGCTGCGCATCTGAAGTTCAGTCTTAAGGTGCTGTCACACTGGGCCTTTTTCTTCCAACTGTGTTGGTGGTAGAGGCAAACGACAACGCCCAACTTTTCCGGGTGTGCGTCACACGTGGCCAAGTGTAAACAAACCAGTTTCTCTGTATCCACATGATGCCATTTGCAAAAGTAAGGGCTGCTGCAGCTTGTGCTGCTGTTACTCCTGTTGTGGACTTGTTGCAACAGTTAAATGGAACAAAAAAGTGGTTGTGGGTATGATCATGGTTTCAGAGACGGGAGGACAGGAGTGTTTACCCAAACCTCATCAGAGAACTGTGCTGTGAAGACCGGGAGTCCTTCTACAATTTTCATCGAACAGATAAAGAAAATTTTTTATTACTATTGGAAATGGTGGCCCACTCATATCCAAACAAGACACCAGAATGAGGGAAGAGCAGCAACAATCATTTACCAATCATATCTTTTTAAATTCTTTTGGGCAAAGTTTTTATGTGTGTGTGGTCCCACAGCACAGGGGGTTCTCTTGTAGACAAAGCAGCTCTGTAAATCCACTTTATGGTTCTCTTGGTAGGCCATCTGCCACTACTCATCTTCTACTCCTCAGCCACTACTGTCGTCTGTTTACATACTGCCGCGCAGTTGCTCTTGTCCCAAACCATTTTCTATCCGTACGGACAACCGACAACTCACTCTCGGTCGGGCGTACGGGCAACCGTGGTTGCCCGAATGCCCAACAGTTTAAGGAAAATGGCCAGTGTGACACCGCATTTACAGAGAAAGTGATGGAGGTGCTGGGTCAGCTGCTGGGGACTATTGACAAGAGGGTAGCCTTCTACTTTTGAGACACTGGCTGCTTATTTCTGGACAAAATATGATGCTTCTTTATAATGGATAGTATTTTTTTTCCAGAAATCACGAAATGACTTGACTTTTCAATACCTGAGGTGCACCTGCTGCAACCCTGCTCCCACCGGCATGCGTAATGGACCCACCCCAGACACTGCCTTGCCCCATCCTGTGGTGTGTTTCCAATGGCCCACACTGCATGCTGAATAAATCTAAACTAACCTAACCTCACTTAACATGGGAGGCCTCCTAGCGGGAGGACTTTACCGCCACGCCCCCTAACAGGAGGACTTTACCCCCACGCCCCCAAACGGGAGGACTTTACCCCCAGGCCCCCTAACGGGAGGCCTTTACCCCCCACGCCCCCTAACAGGAGGGCTTCGCCTCCTTGACCCATAGAGCCAATTTCGACTGTATTCTTTTCTATTATTTGTAAATCATTTTGTACGACCAGTAACTAAAACTTACACAAATGTGAAGCAAAAGAAGTATCCTATGCAGTACCCATGCTATTTTTTTGGTATATTAGAAGCAGTTGTTGGCTAGATTAACCGTCATTTGTTACTGCCCTTCATTCTGAGATCTACAAAGAATCCACATTGTAAGTATTAACATGGCAAGAGATGGCTGCCCTCTCGTGAATATCATCCCAGCCGCCTCCTCCTCAGTGCTCCTCACACAGCAGCGCGGTGGCCGTGCTGTGGCCGTGGCACCGGCAGGCGACTCGGTGTGTGGAGGCACTCACAGCAGAGGCCAGAGAAACCCTGCCCAGCGGGGCGGGTGTGGGGCAGCCCGGGGCACGGGGCCTGTCACCGGTGTTACACAACGGCCCGCACCCCGCCCCCGCGCCCCACACCACGGCCCCGCACGCACCCACCTGGTGAAGGCCGCCTATTGTATCTCCGGGGAGGGCCGGTGCTCACATGGGGGAGGAAATCACACAGTCACACACGGCGCCCTGTATCGGCCGGAGAGCAGACGATGCGGCGCGGCGGGACAGTCTCGCGCCGGGGACTGACACTTCGAAATGTTACACCTGTTTTATCCTAATATTTAGACGTCATTATTACATGCATTTCGTAACCAACTAGATTAATGGTAATATATATCAACTAATGCATTTTTGCGGATTAATAGCTCTTATAAACAATGTTACTCGTTTGGTAACCCACAATATTTTGTAATACTATCAATAGAATGAATCGTTGTTGAACCCTAAATGCTTTGGAAACTTGCCTCTGTTCTCATGTCAATATACTTTCTTAATCACTTCCAAAGCTTACCTTATCCTGCGTTGTCTTCACCTATCACTAAATAACCGCACTTAACATTATCACTATCAACACGAGTACTTGGCAATTTTCTAAGTAATACCATGCACATTTCTCTATATCATCTCACTTATATAGTACAATTATCTATAACTCCAAATGAAATTCCAGTGTATGAGAAAATCGGAAGAAAACATCGTTCTAGTGCGAGCTGCTTCTTTCCAAATCATAAGCAGGATCTACCCAACAGGGGGAAAGGGGATGTAGGCTTTGCTATTGCCAGGAATAGCTACCAATGAAATGTGCAGCCAACACTACACTCTTCCAGCCAGCAGTGCCCCCCAGCCAACTGTTTCTGGTCATTTTTCACACCAAATGGGTCACTTTACTGCCTTCCCTTCTCGACAGGATGAACTGTTGTTTCAGTTCTAAACTTTACCATTAACTCCTTCACAGAGAATATTAGGTATCCAGTCTTCATTGCTGACTGGTCCTATATATGCCACAGCAACAATGCCAGTGCCTGATCCTAGATTTTGCTAATTCTGAAACACATCTAAGCCAAGACTGGGAATCAAACCACAACCGGTGAGACGGGAAGCCAACACTACCTATTCGGCCAATAATAGTATCCTACAACCAAGTGGGACTTTATTCACTTTCTCCATCAAGCAAGGAAGAAAAAAAATCTCCACACCATGGATAGTTCCCAGATTTTTGTACTCAGAACATTGAATTTACCTCTTTCAGCCCCAAAACTGTCATACTGACACAAATAACAATTTTCAATTCATGTTATTGTTAAAACCACCAATTGATGATGTTTTTTTACAATAATTATGGCTCAGAAACCAGAAAAAATAATGCAGTGAATACGATAATCTGATAACATTAATTGTTCCACATACTATCACCCACTCAACAAAGACACAGACACACACAGACAATATAAGACATTTTTATTTCCCTCTTTTCATGGAGGTGCGCTGGGTCAGATAACATCCACCACCAGACTAGAGGCGGACTTGGCAGAGGATGACGGGTGCAGCATCCGAGATAGTGTGTTGTGACCCTCCGTGGTGGCCAGCTGCTGCACACTAACCAGGGAGGAGGTGTTGGCATGAGGGCTGGAGGTGGTGAGGAACATCTGTATCGCCCCCATGAGTGCGCTGTGCTCCTTACACAGCTGAAGTTCTGCAGCAACCTGGGAAGAATGGATTGTAAATGTTAGTAAGGTTGGTTTTATTTACTTTCTCCAAACTTTATTTCCCATTACTAATATTCAATTTTTCTTTCTTACTCTTCAAACACTTCACATTACAATTCTTTCCCTTCTTAACTTTTCATTATTTTCTCTTATTGTTTACTGTTTCCCTTCCATACTTTCCATTCCTTATGAATATTCCACACCTCATTGTTTTACTTTTCATTTCTTTTCTTTTACCATCACAGCATTAGGACTTATGCACAACTCCAACACTTGCATCACCACCAATATGTTTTATCTTTACCATTATAATACTTGATAATCTCCTCCCTCCTCATCTCTACAGCCACATCTGCAGGTTTACATACTAATCTGTTTGTCTCAGGAGTATTTTCAGTGTTTTAAAGATTCATGCAGATAGATATACACACAAGCACACACCTCATCCTTCAGCCGTCGAAAGTGTCTCACTAGCTGTGGGTTCTCATCCAGGGAGTCACCATAAACATCTGGAAATGGAACCAAGAAGGAGAATGAAAACTCTGAATTATTAAAAACAATATTTTCGGTAAAAGATGTATCAAGAATTTTTTTTATATAAAAATCATGAGAAAACTATTATTTTTTCTTACTTATTTCACAAACTTCAAGAACACACAAGCCAAAGCACATACCAATGACAATATTAGCAACATCCATGAGGACCGGCTTGTATGCCGGGTGTCGGATGTTCTTGATGAGGAACATGAGGAGGGGAGTGAGTTTCTTCACGTCTCTGCCGGCCACTGCAGTCCTGATGCCCCCTCGTCTAAATGGGAAAAAGCACATTACAAGGATCTGAGATAAGAGGAAGGCAATGATAACCAACCACTAAGAGGAAATTGAGAGATCATGACTAGGAAATAAATATACTAGGGTCTCTCACATCCAAGAATCCTGTTCTGCAAAATATCTAGTGACCAATATTTGAAGAGCAAAACGGATATGATGAAAACAAGGCGGCAGATATGAGAACTAAATGTTACAAGTAGCAAAGACAACAGGTAACGGATAATAAAAAATTATTCAGAGCTACAGAATCATGAAACTGGTAAAAATAAAGAGCGGACAAACCTGATCAGCTCCTGCAAGACACCAACAGAAATGCTGGTGCACTTGTTTGCGATGAAGGAGAGCATGACAGCATCGAGGGCACGGCTGTACTCAAACTTGCATATCATCCTGTCATACTTGGCCATTTTCTGTGTGGTCATGCCAGGGACAATCTAAAGAGGGAGGGAGATTGGGGTTAAACATAGTAGGGACGGTGAAGGTCACATAACCAAATATCTGACAACAGTGCTTATTGCAACAAAACTGATGATATTGACAATGACTACAGATACAGTGCTGAAAATTCTCATGTTTCATTGTGGTTTTCAAAAGACTAACAATGATGAGACATGATGATAATACTGCAGCAAATGCAGCAGGTCACCCAAACACTCACATGGTCATCTGAGAGGGTCCTGAAGTCATCTGAGACGGTGTTCCTGATGTTGGCCTTGGTATTGGCTTCCTTGGCAGCCAGCTTTGAGGCTTCAGGGTCACGACGGTGCTGGAAGGACACGAGTCCCGACCCACCAGCGATCATGCCCACTGCCAGTGTAGCATCTCCAGGCTGTCATGATGAAAAAGCATCATAATGGCATATAGTATGCTAATGTGAGTGAAAGTCTCTAATAGAGGTTAAATAAATATACAGATAGGGAAGAGAGTTGGTGAATGACTTGTTCTCAGGGGCTAGAACATCCACAAATTCAAGGCAAAGTTACACAAAAGGAGATATGTAGAAAGGACAACATAAGCTCAACTCAAATCCTGTATACTACAACTAGGTGAACACACATATAAACACACTCACCGCCACAGCCATACACAGGACGGGTGCGGGATAGTCAAGTGTATGGACCACAGAGTAAGTGTCCACGTCGTAAATCTTGACATGGCGGTCGAGGGAGCCCGAGAGGAGCCGTTTGTTGTCACTGGCGAAGGCAAGGCAGGTGACGGTCTTGTGATGCTGGGACACCTTGGAGAGAAGGCGACCAGCAATGGCATCCCACACCTTCACCTCACACCCACCTAGAGAAGGAACGATTCAGTACTTGTTGCAGTTTTAGTTTATGTCACTATTACTGACTTCATTAACTTTTGATATGAATAAACTGTGATATGTACAATTAGGTGATTTTGGGGGATAAAATGTTAATGAATTTTTCAGATGAATTGGAATTATTAGGAAAGATATTCAATGCATGGCCTTATTTGTTCTATAACCTCCTACTGTCTTCACCTTGCACCCTCATGAGGAAAGATGGAGATAATACTCATCACTGTTCTATCTGCTTTTCACCCCACTGCCTCTGCATACATACTAATTTCATCCTACTTCCCTCATATTTCTCATGCTACCTTTAATTAAGTAGGACATATTCAATATCTGCCTGATCTTTTATGCATTCTACTTGCTATCCATCACATTCATCATAGGAAGGAGAAATATGATAAATGTTTACTTTTACTCCATCAGTTATGACACTGTCTTTACACCACATCTAGCTATATTATGACATTTGTTACTGACACCTATAACACCGATGTGAGATCTTTAGTCTTACATCACTGAGAAATTACTATACTACATTACATCGCTAAAAATAATAGGGAAGCAACTCTAGCAGAAAGTAAAATAATAAAATAGCTGAGGGAGGGACAACTGACCAATAATCTCACTGAAAATAGAATCCTTCAAATACGTCACCTGCAGATACAAAGACACCTCCTGAAGGAAAGCAGACCAGACTCTCCACTGGTGTGCCGTGGTCCACTGTCAACACGCTGGTGGCCGTGCGAGTGTCCCATAGCCGCACTGTGTGGTCATACGAGCCAGTCAGGATGATGTGCTGAGAGGCAGGACTTGTTATCCCGGCTCGAATGAAGTCCTGGAAAGTCAGCAGAATGTGGTTCTCAAACTCTATAGTTGTTTGCATAAGGTCCCATCATTCACTTCAGTCATTACCTGTATAAACAATCTGATCACGGGAAAAATGAAAATAAAATACTAAATGTAAGCTAAGAAAGAATAGTTACCGTGTGTCCAGAAAGGGTGCAGATTTTGTCCTCATTGCTGATGTCCCAAACAACACCTGTCTTGTCATCGGAGAAGGAGACAATATGTGGGACGCCCTGAATGAAGTCAACGCGATGAGTGGCACTGAATTGGGAGGAAAAGACAATGTATTTGAGGGCTTCACCATACTGATAAGAGTGGTTAGTGAAGGAAGACTGAAACAGGCTGTCTAAAGGCTGAATAATAGGCAATGCATAAAAGATATTGAAAAGAGTTTCTTCTCATACAAACTTATCAATGTATGGAATGGCTTAGAGACAGAGGTGGTGTGGATAAAGAATATCAACATTTGTAAGAGGATATTCAAGAAGAAAATATGAAAACAGGGCGGCATTTACACAACTTGAATCCTGTAAACTGAAATTAAGCAAATTCATAAGCATGTCCACACACACACACATATAAAAGCAGTTAACAAATACACACCCTTCATGTCCTTTAAATATCCTGAGGAGCTGCTTTTGTCTGTGGTTAAAGAGCTTGACTACACCTTCCTCTGTGCCCGCCACCAGCAGCTGACCATCCTGTCTAAACTTTCCTCCGTAGGCTGACCGCTGAAACCTGGAGATGGTGCGCCACACCTGTGTCGTCTCCCGGTGATACACATCAACCTGTCAAGGCGTAGGTAAATATGTAACTTAGTCTTCAAACACTTTTGATCATTCTGCTTGTAGTTTAAATTTGAATAAAAGATGAATGAAATGTTATTTAATCTGGAGGATACTTGGTTCTTCATAAATAATAGTATGGAAAACATTACCTTACAAAAGGCAAAATAGAATACCATAACTAAATGGCAGTAAGATGCATCCTCACCTTTGGCCCAGAAGTGACGGCTATGTAGTGAGGATCCACAGGGCTCACGTCCACACTGTCTATTGCTGTGAACTCTTTGACTGTCACTGGAAACTGAAAATACAAATTATATCATCAAGAGATATAAAGTTATACACCTTATAGTCTAGGGAAAAGTCTGGTTACAGTATGAACTACCCTCCACAAATTGCAAACTCATTCTGTCTGACAGCAGTCAATTACACATTATATTTAAAGCTAAATCAGTTAATATGGAAAACTATTCCTTGATTCTTTATATTTCACTGACACGCATTTTACTTTTAAGTTTCAGGAATAAGATAAAAAATAAATAGATAAATTATGTAAAAAAAATTGATAAAAAATCTTTATATAATTATTAAGGATATGAGATTTTGACTGCAATTTATAATTCATTAGGTTAAGAACTTTGATAAGTGCAGGAGATGAAAATGCCTGATTAGCAGCAATCAAACAAACTAGCCAGTGCAGGGTGGGAGCATTAATGTGCTGGCCCGGGGCGGGGGAGTGTAGGTGGGGCATGCATGGACGTCATCCTGCGGGCCTTTCAACGCACCACATGGCAAGATATTTAGGAAACTTTTGTAGTTACCCGAGATTATGTAAAATTGAAGTGACATGTTGCTATATTAACAGACATTCCGGATATATTAAGTTGGAATTCGCTACACTGCCACGGCTGACATTTGAGGTCCAGCACGAGTCTAACACCAACACTCCGTCCCCAGCCCTGCCCGGTGGGTGCTTGGCGGAGGCTGTGCAGCACGCTAGGCGCACCCCTCCTATTAATAACCAGACCACAGTACACTCATAAGTCCTTACGTCAAGCTTCTTCCAGTAGAGCGTGTCCGAGGTGGTCTTGGCGGCCGCGCGAGAGTAGCCGCGCGTGTGTGTCTTCTTGAAGGCCGCCATGCCGCCGTGTTTACCTCGGCGCGGGGGATACGGCGCCACCAATATTGTCCTCCACCACAGCACGGGCACCTAGCCTAACTAGCCCCATAAAACACCCAAGAAGAAGTATAGCATCTAGGTTATTATTCTTAGGAGTTGGCGTATTATCCCGCCTTGATAAAATATTCGCATTAAAGTATGCCTTGGGGTTGGGATGGCATGCTCCTCCCTTTTCCTGTGTTGCTTACTTGCGACGATAAACTATCAATCCATAAATCAATCAGTATTGTCAAAAAATATAGGTTAAGATTCGTTTTATCAACGTGCCAGTATTTCATTACCTACCTTATGAAGCATCACTAGCTCTTCATATATCTTTTCTACAAACGTTCAATAGTCACGGAAACGCTTTTTACATCAAATTCAAGGACTATTTTTTTTTTTTTATTGTTGAAAATATAATATTCACGAAAGCGTAGCCTCTTCTGGCGGCGATGGTCCACCCGGGGTTGCGAGAAATACCTCCTCGCAGAAATAAGTCGCATATACGTGTGTGTGTGTGTGTGTGGGGGGGGGGGGGGGGTTGAGTAGTTAGGTTATGTAAAGTTCGGTTGGAGTAGTTTAAATATGCTCCCCCACCCAAAACCCCCGATTTCCCACGGGTCCCCCAAGTTGAACCTCTCTGCGAGCTATTTTGCGGCTGCGGCGGCGGGTCCACAAAAGGCATTGAAAAGTCAATTATTTAGTGATTTCCGGAAAAAAAAATACTATCTCCATGGTTAATCCAAAGACTCTATTGATAAATCTTAAGAATTACCACATGATTATCACACCAATATACTTCACTATTTTCTGTGTCCACGTGATGTTCCTAATCGTTTTCTACTTCATCCATATTTTATTCTCTTACCTTTCTTTTCTCTGGGTTGAATTCCCTTTGTCACTTTTTTCCAAGCACCTTCCATATCCTCTGTTGTTGCTGCTATTTTTGCAACAATAAACAATTTCGATTGGTCTATTCATATATCTTAAGTAAATCCTTTATTTTTTTTTAATGCCTCCTAGTAGTGACAGCTCTTTTAAAACAATGCCGTTCAAATATCTGTCTCCGCCAATATTTCAGTGCCAGGTGATATATAAGGTGCTGACTGGTGCCAACATTGACCTTCATGGAACTCAGCATTTTCCCATATAGTCTCGTAGATAGATAGACAGCACTGTTCCCGTTACTCTTCCTGATATTTTCTTTATCTATCTACATGTATTTTACCCAAGATTATCTGTTCAAAGGCCCTCATGCGTGAGTTGAATGAAAATAGTACACATCCTTACTTCAATTTATAATCGTTTGGAAAGTCTCTTGTCTTGGCTGGGACAACTCACAAAATACACCCATGCACCCACACCCACACACCCATGCACTCACCCACACACACCCATGCACACACATCCATGCACCCACCCACACACACCCATGCACCCACCCACACACACCCATGCACCCCCATGCACACACACCCATGCACCCACCCACCCACACACATGCAATACAAAAGACTGCAAACTGGACCTACCTATACTATAAAAAAACAGGTGACAATTATGGTGTTCAAGCACAACGAACCTGGAGCACGGAGACAGGGAAGACTCGCTGGTAAACAATAGTGAAAAGATGAGGGACCATTTGCATGAATCAAGAAAAACTAGATACGGAAAAAGAAAACTGTAGAGATTTGGCTTCCCTATTGCAATAATCTGGATGCAGAGATAATTAGACACACAAACATCCATAAATTTAAAGAAAGTTGGAAAAGCCAGTGTGAAGTTAAGACAATATGATCTTAATCCAATTCTCATATACTACAATTAGATATACACACAGGGAAAGAATATAACCAAACTTTACAAACTGAATTTTATTGCATTAATGAATATTATTAAATACTGTACACAAAGAGACTGCTGTACACTATCACAAACTTCTGCGTGTCCTGCTGCCGAGCACAGCACACTGCCTGCCTTGTGACCCTGAAGAGGTACATGAATTACTCGCCCAGTGTGTGAAGTGTGACTGAGATAAGACGGTCGGTCGCCCTGCCTGCCGTGGCATCTCCCCTCCTGCCTCGCTCCACCTCACAACCACTCGTGTTTTGTGTGTGATTCAGGAAAAGGTTTTGTTACAGACAGTATTATGCTATGCCTTATGTCTATCAGTGCTGCTTTATTTTACCTTATTTCATATCTTTATCTATTTGTCTATTTGTTTATACTGAGGGGAGAGTTTTGTTGTCAGGCTGTGCCACTTGTTAAATTTGAAAACTTCTGTATATTTATCAATTCTTCAGCCCAGCTTGACTTTGTGGTGCTTCTCAAGTCAAGATTATACTTTGGAAATAAATTCTAACAACTCTCGTACCTGGGCTAACAATATTTTTTTTAATCTGAATGTTAAATTACAGTTTACATCTAAAAATATAGGGCTTTCTTAGTATGGTTTTCCTTAATAATTTTGTAAAGATATAATTTAGGTTGTGGGTGGCATTGCCAGCCACCAATAATACACAGTAAATGTACTCACTAAGAAACTGAAGACGTCTAAAAGTATAATTAAAATTTCTTTCACATTTGCACTAATAAAAAAAATTCAAGCAAAAACAAAAACTCATGAAATTTGGTAACTGAAAGTAACCATTTAAAATGTCTGATATGATATGATTCTAGCAATAGTACACTAATAAAAATGTCATGGGCCTCTCTAAAATAATCCTGACAAATACATAAAAAGCTTCTGATACAAAATTACTTTCCAGCAATATACATTAATAAAATGATATCACTGACTTCTCTTAAAACCAAAACAAATCAAAGAAGAAAATTTACATAACATAAAAGCTTTAAATAATACGAATATACAGCAATTCATGTACACACAAAAGAAAACCATAAACTTCTTCCCAAAATAAATTCCTGATGAATATATATATTAGTCTGAGTGATCCCGTGTTGGGAGTCTGAGGGAGGAGTCAACAGGATAATTTGTACCATAGCAGGGAGGCACCGGGTGAGGGGGGAGCCACAGCCACACTGGACAACACTCACTAAACAAAACTGATGCTATCTGTTTTGTAGTTTTAAATTATAATATGGACTACAACAGATTAATACAGTCTAAGGATGTATTTACAAAAATAAAACAATACAAAATCCACTCAAGAAATAGATCTGAACACCTAAATTTGAGATCTAAAAATACTTTCAATCGTACAAGTACAAAAATATCACAAACAGTAGAAGGAACCTCTAGAGAAATGTGTCACTTGCCGCCAAAACCTCTTTTTTGAGACGATGCACAAGTCACGTCTTCCCTTTTTTTGGTAGTAAACAAATAATCTTTGCAGTTTTCTACACTACTTACTATTCAACTTTGTACATTGAGTGTGGTCATAGTAAAAATGGAATGTCATGTACAATTGGTGATACAAAAGAACGTTGCAAAAACCAAAACTATTATGACATGGTTGTTATTACTCTTCTTGTTGCTGTGGTTGCTTTTATTGTTGTACACACATCACATACACGGCATGGAGTGACAGCCGTGTTCCCCGCCACACACACATACATGAACGTTTTCCCGCTGCCCTGGAGACTGTCCGCGCACATGAGCGTCCACACTCTTTAAGTACCACACACAGGGCAGACAGGTGACCAACTCCTTGTGGCCAACTCTTCACTGGCCCATCACAACAGTGCCGCCACCACCACCACCGCCACCACTCGCACTCCCCGGGCGCCTCACACTAGCGACACTCAAGGCATGGGGAGTCTGGAGGAGGTGGAGATGGAGCTAATGTAGGAAGACATGGGCAGACCCTCACAGGTGCTGCTGCTGCTGCTGTTGCTGCTGTTGTTGTTGCTGCTGTTGCTGCTGTTGTTGCTGCTGTTGCTGCTGCTGCTGTTGTTGTTGCTGCTGCTGCTGCTGCTGTGTGGGTGTGTGGAGGGGCTGCGAGGGCTCAAACTGCAGCGGCACAAGTGGGTTTGGTGGCGAGGTGTGGTGGTGAGGGTGGGTGGAGGGCGGGGCATCCTGGAGGGAGGCCGGGGGCAGCCTGTGGGGGGGCCGCATGATGTCGTCAGCCTGGGGGCAGTGCTGGCGCGGCCCGGGCTCCGGCGTGTAGGTGAAGGTGAGGTTGGTGGCGTAGATTATCCCGTCGTGCCTCACCAGCGAGACAGGAACCTGTGGAACACGTGGTCAGTGGCGGCTCACACTCAGTTGACACTCAAGCTGCCTCAAGCTCTGGCTAACATGCTCTTGCTTAATCAATTTTTCTTTCCTCTGCTTAATATGCTCTCAGCTTTGGTGATGTGAAACTATGTGCCTCTTTCCTCTAACTCCTTTGCAGGCCTTGATCTATCTTCAAATGTGCAAAATAAAGACTTGTTCCTGGCTAATGTAACTTCGTACTGCTGTGTCAAAAGATTGTGTGTTTCCATCTTCCTTTAGCATGCAAATTATCTCATCAGTATGTATGTGTTTCTTTATGTGTTACTTTCATATTAATAATACTTTTGGAAACTTGTTGAAACTTCTTTATGTAGCACTGTACTCATGTTTTAATGAGTTATAATTTCCTCTAAGCTACTTCTTGCTGTGAACTATAAACTGAGAAAAAAAAATGGCCGTTCTTGGTAAAATCCCCCCCAAAAAAACACTGACTACCTCACAAAGCTACAGTTAAGCAGTAATAAACAAATTGACGACAAAATAAATGTCGTTCAATACTGCCCAAGGAAAAACAAACTACAGAAAAGGTCAGAGCAAGCAAGAATAGAGTTCCCTCACCTGTGTAGGCTGCCGCACCCACTGCCAGCCCCTCCTGAAGGCCGAGATGTCTGGCACCACACACAGCATGGACTCCTGGCAGCGGTACATGGTCTCCGCCTCAACATCCCCGAACCACACACGCAGGTTGGGGCTAAAGTTCTCCCCTGTGAGCTCCAGCATTGCCACGTCCCCTCCACCATTGAGCTGTTAAGAGAGGTAAGTTAAGGTTAGGGTAAGGTGTTATAGCATGAATGGGAGATAAGGGGACACTAAAAGGATAATAGCAAGGATGTTATCAAGCTTTGTTCTATAATCATTGAAGTTTGAGAAGAATTAAATTACAGAATGACTAATAAGACAAAATATTAGTAGTTATATAAAAAATTTGGGTGGAGGAAAAGATGAAGGTATGATTAAAGGGGAATGAAAAAGAAAATAATATTGGGATTTTACTTGTAGTGGAAATTGTATAAACAGAACTCAGGAAGGGAAAGTAGAGACACCTGAGGAGGAAAAACAAAAGGAAAATAAGAAAAAAAAAGGGACAAGAAATATTGGGTGAAAGAAAAGAAAAAAGACAAAGAAAGTCGAACCAACTTGAAAACAAACAAGAGAACGAAATAAAATACTCACACTCAAGAAAAAAAGAGAATGGGATCTTGAAAATGAATGAATGAATGAAAGAAAGAATGGAGGAATGAATGAATGAATATTAGTAAGAAAGAAAGAAAGAAAGAAAGAAAGAATGAATGACAAAATGAAAGAGAAAGCAAACAAGTACATAAATCAAGTGTCTTACATGGAGGGAGTTGACGATGGGCACGGGCGTCACCGGGGCACGTACGGGACCCATGCCCTCGTAGAACTGGTACTCGGCCTTGTCGGTGCTGATGATGGTCCATGAGGCGCCGTCATTGATCATCTCCTTGTTGGCTTCCTTGGGGCATGGGGTGGCCTGCGGAGGAGCGAAAAGATTAATTATTTGTCTATATCTCTTTAAGCACTGTGTATAGTTTCCTACAAGCACTGAGTAAATGGGGATATACTATTACATTTCTCTCCTTTTCCTCTCTTCTTGCACTGGGAGGGGACTGAGTAGGTGGGGTATTTTAATATTTTTTCTTTTTTTTCTTTGGGCACTGAGTAGGTGAGGTATTTTTAGTCTTGTTCTTGAAAGTAGAGAATGTAAGTGCTCTGTATTTCCTCTTTTATGTTTGCAAGGTAGGAAATGGCAGGAAAAAAGAGTAATGGTGTTTTCTCTTTTTTTTATACTCGAAAGCAAGAAATGAAGGAAAGGAAGGAGTCATCACACTTTCCTTTTTATACCTGATAGTGTGAATGGTAGGAAAAGAAACGGGAATTGGACACTGAAGTTATTTTTCTTCTGCTATAGATGAAAGTACATTGGCAGAAAAGTGAAAGGGAATGGCTGTTTTTTCTTCTATTGCTTGAAGTAGGAATGGTAGGGAAAGAAAAAGGAGTGGGAGACAGGTGATCTATTTTGCCCTCACAGCTGAAAGTCCATTTGGCAGAAGAGAAAATGGAGGGCAAGGGTGATTTTTCTTCGCAGAGGAAAGTATGTGAGTGTGAGGGAAAGGGCGAGGAAGGGCTGGCCGTGGAGGTCATTTTTTAACGCTGGTAATTGGAGAGAAAGAGATCAGAAGGTCGAGATGATTGTTCTTTATGAAGGAAATGAACCATAAACTATAAAAAAAGAAATTGTGAACAGGACATGAGAAAATACACGAATAGGTAGATGATTGTTATTTATAAAGAAAAATAGCCCCCCCCCCTCCCCCCCCCCCAAAAAAAAAAAGAAATTGTGAACAGGACATGTGAAAATACAGGAATGGATAGATGATTGTTATTTATAAAGAAAAATAGCCCCCCCTCCCCCCCCGCCCAAAAAAAAGAAATTGTGTACAGGACCGTGAACATAAAGGGAAAAAAAAAAAAGGTGTATAGAAAGAGTTCATGATAAAGCATTGAGGAAGATGGGGCTTTTAGAGTATGACTAATATTTTTTTTCGAACATAAATAAATGAAGAAAAAAAACTTAGCAGCCATCAACCAATGAACATATGAACCAGCCAGTCACCTAATCAATCATCCTTTCAGTCAGTCAGTCAACCAAAATATCAATCAATCTCTCAATCACTATGTCTACCTAACAACCGAACACTCAAAACACTAAGTCAACCAATCAAAAAACATAGAAATCAGTAAGTCATTCCATCCATCAATCAGTCAGTCAGTCAAATAATCAATCAATCGATCAGTCAGTCAGTCAACAAGAGAATTAACAGTCTTTCAAAATAGGCAATAATCAACCCATCATTAAAAAAAAACGTAAAAAAAACCATACCAATCAGACTACCAATCAATCAGTTAACACCTCAAACAGTCGAGCAATCAGTCAGTCAATACTTAAATTTGTATACCAATCAAGACTGCCAATCAATCAGTTAACACCTTAAACAATCCAGCAATCAGTCAATTAATCAATCACTCAATGCTTAAATTTGTATACCAATCAATCAATCACTCAGTCAATCAAACCACAGCCTCAACTCACCTGGAACTGGATAATCCTCTCCTGGCTGAGACACAGGTACATGCGCTCCGTGTCCTTCATGTAGAACGCGCACTTGTGGAGCTGCGACACGGGGTCATCGGCGTCAAGGAGGGCCGTCTGCTTGTCCACCTTCCGGATGATGAGCCTGGGCAGCGCCATCCCCGTCACGGCGCACACCAGCTTCACCGTCGCCCCGTAGTGGATGTACCCGTCACGCACACTGAACTCCTCACTCTCGCTCTCGTTGTCGTCCACTGCGGAGGGTAGATTAGTGTTAGGGTGGAGTGTTGATAGGTTGAGTTTTGTGTTGATGTGACTATGAGGTTGGTTGTTATTGTTTGGTTTGTGTTGATGTGGTAGTGGGATTGGTTTTGATCTCGTTCTCGTTGTCGTCCACTGTGGAGAGTGAAGCAGTGTTATGGTGGTTGCTATATGGTTAGTTTGTGTTGGTGTAGTGATGGGGTTGGTTTCTGCATTCTCTCTTATGGTGCTATGCTTTCACGGATTTGTGTTTCGTTCTTCACTGTGGAGGGTCAAATTGTGTTACGGTGGGTTGTTTATTTCCTGTTTTGTATATATTAAAAAGAAAAAGATTTGTAAGAAAAGAGTTAAAAGTCCTCGAGGTAAAGGGAAGAGAGAGAGACAGCCGAGACTCAAAGATGGAAGAGACGGAGGCGAGAGATAAAAGTGCACGGTGAATAATAGAATCTCACCTGCTGTCCTGTACCTCCCCCTACCTCCTCCCTTCACCCTACTACCCCCACCTCCCGGTATCTCCCTCTCCCCCTCTCCTCTCCTTTCCAATCACCTGCTCTCCTCTCATTTCTTCCTCCATCACCTGCCGTATCTTTAACACACACACACATACACACACACACACACACACACACACACACACACACACACACCTACCCTTCATTCCCTTTCTCTATCTCCTCCGTCACATCCTAACTACCTATCTTCATCTTTCAAGTAACCATTCCTAACTACGCATTTCATTCCTCACAAATAACACTGCCCCATCATTCTCCTCATCAACATTATCTGCAATACTACCATTTTCTTCTTTCTCAACATCCCTTTGTATCCCATCACCTTTCGATCATCTGCCATCTTCTTTTCTTCCTTTCCTCCTATTCACCTCACAAATATACACCCCCCCATTGCCCTCTTCACTATCAATACCTACAAAACTACCCCCTTCTTCCTCTTCCTCACCATCCCTTCGTAACCCCTCCCTTCTTCATCATCCGCGTCATCTTCTTTTCTCCCTTTCCTCCTATTCACCTCACAAAAATACACCCCCCCATTGACCTCTTCACTATCAATACCTACAAAACTACCCCCTTCTTCCTCTTCCTCACCCTCCCTTCATAACTCTTCCCCTCTCCATCACGTGCGTCATCTCTTCTCCCCCTCATCACCTGACATTCACCTGACATTACCTGCAGCAACACCTGGGCAAGACAAAAGCTCCTCATAAAAGAGTTGAGCGGAGATTAAATTTTGAACTCGACTCCGAACTGTTCCTCACGTTAAACACATATATACTCTCTAGTCAGTAAAGTGGTGTTGAGGTGGAGAGAGAAGGAAGGTAAAGTTGGCAAAGGTGTTCCTCGCGCAGTGCTGGGAAAAAAAGGGCACAAATGTCTGAATAAGTGAAGATAAGTGGCTTTATTTCAGGTTAGAAAATTACGTAACACTGAAAAGAAAGGTGTGTGAATAAGAAGGGAGGAACGAGAGGAGGAGGACCTAAGAAGCGATACAAAGCGTTATAGGTCAAAAGAAGAAGAAGAAATGATACTCGGCTCAGGAATAAAGTAAAGCGAACTGAACTAATCCCAACCTAAGCTTATTATCAATGACTTAGGGGAATAAAGCTAAATACGGGTTAAGAGGTGATGAAACTGATCTTTAGCTATTTCCTGTCCCCTCCTTGCGACTCCCAAGAGCAAACAGCAAAATTAGATGCGATTAAAACCATTCCTTCGTCTTAATTCTACATTCCCGAAGACATGAAAAGAAAGTTAGGAAATAAAAAAAGTAAATCTATACCGTTTTCATCTCCTTAAGTTGACAGAACAAACAACAAAGGAAAGATGAGGAAGCGGAGAGGAGGAGAGACGAACAAATTACATAAACCAACCAACAGACAAACAAATCATACACAAACAAAAGAAATAAACAAAACAAATATATCTATACATTCTCGTTCATCTCAGTAAACAGGACAAACATCAGAGGAAATAAGAGAAAGTAGAGAAGAGAGACGAAAAAATAACATACCAATAAACAAACAAACAAATAAAATAAATAAATATATATCCTTCCTTCTTAAGTCTAGGGCACATTAAAGAGGGTAGGCGGACAGGTGGAGGCCGCAGGACAGGTGGTGGAGGCGAGGCAGGTGAGAAAGTGTTTAAAATGACAGGTGAGCGACAGGTGAAGGGATGGAGGCGTGAGGCGGACAGGTGGAGAGGCGGAGGTGCGGTGAATATATGGAGGAGCAGGTGGAGAGCGGAGAGAAGACAGGTTAAAGTGTGGAGTGTGGAAGACAGGTGGATAAAGACAGGTAGATGTGGAGACGAGTGAAGGGTGGATGAAGAGGAGAAAGATAAAGGAATAGAGGTCAGTGGTGGGTAGCAGAGATGGTTAGTAGAGAGGAAGAGAGGTGGAGATGTGGAGATGCATGGATGAACAGGTGGGAGACGAGAAACATATCAGTGCTGGTGCGAAGGTGGTGGAAGGGGCGGATGTGAGAAGATAGCGATGTGGAGGGAAGTGGTGGGTAGCAAATACGGAGACATGAAGAGAGAGGTAGATGGGGCATTTAGAAGATGGAGGGTGATAGATAACGATGTAGATAGGCAGCGAAGACGGATAGAAGAGAAAAAAGTGGAGGTGGGGAAGTGTTGGGTAGCAAATGCGAAGACAGGAAAGGAGAGGTAGATGAGGTATTTAGAAGATGGAGGGAGATAGATAAAAGATATGGGTAGGCAGCAAAGACGGTTAGAAGAAAAAAAGGTGAAGGTGTGAAAGAGTAAGCAGGAGACAAGATAAATGTTGTGGATGTAGAAGAGCAGAAGAATTAAGGAGAGAGATAAAGGTGTGAAAATCAGTGAAGGGAAGCGGAGACGAGCAAAAGCGAGATAAATATGGAAGGTGGATGAAGATGGATGTGGATGAACAGGTGGAAGACAGGAAACAGATCAACGTTGCCAGGGACACTCACGCAGGTGGATGGTGAAGGCGCCCCATTGCGTGGACGAGGCGTGGAAGTTGCCGTTTTCGACGTGGAGATACCGCGTGGACACCGTCTGGGAGCGAAGGCGGTTGAAGAGAGCCACTTTGGTCCCTGAGGCAATGCACACTGAAAGACAGACAAGAGCCATGAGCACACACACACACACACACACACGCTTTTAGCACACATACATAGAAACTCTCATACATACTCATGCACTGAAACGCAGACTTCATTACTATAACTTTTGGAACTCTTTCAAGAGGAGGGTATCAGGACACCTCTCCTTCCGAAACTGACCTCTCTTTCGGCCACCTCTTTGGATTCTTTTTAGGAGCAGCAAGTAGTGGGCCTTTTTTTATTATTGTTTCCTTTTTTTGTGCCCTTGAGCTGTCTCTTTTGTTGTAAAAAAAATTGTATATATACACTGAAACAGCCTCATTACGTATAAACTAGCTAAAATGAATTACGAGCCTAGTACAAATTAATTAGTAACCTAGTCCATATAAAATAGTTATCTTGGGCCACTAAATAACTTACCAAAATAAAATAGTAACCAAGTTCAAGTAAAGTAATAATATAGCCTAGGTAAATTAGTAACCTCGTCCATATAATTAACATAGCCTCAATGAATCAGGAACTAAGCCGTATTGAATCAGTAACGTGGCCCTGTGATTTATTAACGACTATGACAGACACGGGTGACATAACCAATATAAGGAGAGGTGACGATCTAATACATTAATAAACATACAACGGAAACCAGCCATACGAGACATTAATATAGAGTAGGATGACGGTTGGGTGCATAAATACACCCCGACATACACACGGTCATAAGCCACACACGTTAATACCCCCCCCACCACACACACACACAGACAGACAGACAGACACACACAGACAGACAGACACACACAGACAGACAGACAGACAGACACACACAGACAGACAGACAGACAGACACAGACACACAGACAGACAGACAGACACACACACACACACACACCCACACACATGGAATCCTGCCCCATTAAAATTCATATACAACCATAATACGTATAACCCAATCATAGTGAGTCATACCAAGAGAGATGATTTTCCTTCGTATAAAGCAGGTGAGACTTCAAGATGCCTAGCAATTAACCTGCGTCACGTACCCTGATGCACCTGTAGACCGCTTCTTACCTAGCCTCTCTCACCTACACCTCCTCTTCCCTCATTACTCTCACCTAACTTTTTTTTTATGTTTGTTGGTTGTGTATTTTAAGATATTTGTTAGCCTACCCCTCTCGTCATCAATCTCCTCTCTCTCATTGGTCTCACTTTCATTTTCTCGTTCTCGGTATCTCAGGTGTGTTTGGGGACTGATGAACAGGTGGCGTATAGTGTTCCCATTCTACCTGTTACGTCAATACTTCTTTTTACAGCAAAGGAGACACCACAAGGGCACAAAAAAGGAAACAATAATAAAAAAAGCCCGCTACTAACACTAATTCTAATCCTAATACTAGTTTCGTAATCCCTCTAATACCTTATAATTACACAATACACTACAATCTTCTTCGGCTTGTCTCTTAAAACTACAAATGTTCAAGTCTTATACACCTTTAATATCCCTTTTATAACACCACACCAACACTACCTTTCACCCACACAGCGGCAGATGTTAATAGCTCACCTGAGTTCACCTGTTCACCTCCTCCACACACCTACACCCGCCGTCACATCCCCTCCCCTCCCCCTCCCCTCTCTCTCTCTCTACCTGCTCATAAGCCAGAAAGGGCACCACCACAGACTTGCACGCAATCCCTCACGCACTTGACATTTCCTCAACGTCACGCACTCACTTCAACTTTATCGTCCTCTCTCCTTTTCTTCTTCCCTCCTCTTCCTCCTCCTCCTCCTCCTCTTCACGCCTGCCAGCTTGCCGTGGAAAATTCGTAAAAAGTCTCACTACTTGTGGTGTTCATTCTTCTTCTTCTTCTTCTTCTCTTTCTCTTCTCTTCCTCTTCCTCCTCTTCTTCCTCTTCCCTCCTTCTCTGTCCTCTCTCTCCCCTGGTATTTGTGTTACGTTCATCCTTTTTCTCTAATCTTCCTCCTTCCCCTCCGCTTCTTCTTCTTCTTCCTCTTCTCTCCCTCTCTCCCCTTTCAACTGAGGTTTGATAGGAAGAGGGAGAGGGAGGGAGGGAGGAAGTGAAAGAGAGAGAGAGAGAGAGAGAGAGAGAGAGAGAGCAAAGTTATCCCAGGAAGCACAAGACTTGGTTCCCACGACTCTTCTGACCCCATTTACTCTTTACTCTCTCTCTCTCTCTCTCTCTCTCTCTCTCTCTCTCTACTTCTCTTTCCTTCTTTTTCCTTCTCTTTCCTTCTCTCCTCCTTTTCTCCTTCACATTTTCCTTCTCATTTTCATTCTCTCTCTCTCTCTCTCTCTCTCTCTCTCCGCACTTCTAATTTCCTTTCTCGTCCACATCCTCTCCTTAACTTTTTCATCTTCCTCTCTTCCTCTACTCGTTCAAGTCGCTGGCACCCCTTTCCTCCTCCTCCTCCTCCTCCTCCTCCTCCTCCTCCTCTTCCTCTTCCTCCTCCTCCTCCTCCTCCTTCCCTTGAGCTAAACGCCTCGGGCCACACAGCACAGTAACGAGAATTTCCGTCTCCTCCAACGCACAAGATCACCACCACCGCCGCCGCATGTCTCTGGTGGTGGTGGTGGTGGTGGTGATGGTGATGGTGGTGATGGTGGTGGTGGTGAGGCAACCGTAGCATAATGACAAAACTAGTCTGAGTTATGGCAAGAGTGGAGTGATTGAAGACTTGATATACTTGGGTGGCTGAAGTGATGGTAGTAGTAGTAGTAGTAGTAGTAGTAGTAGTGATGGTCGTATTTTTTTTTTACAACAAAGGAGACAGCTCAAGGGCACAAGAAAAAGGAAACAATAAAAAAAAAAGCCCGCTACTCGCTGCTCCTAAAAAAAAAAAATCAAAAGAGGTGGCCGAAAGAGAGGTCAACTTCGGGATGTGTAAATATAAACAAAAAAAAAAACACATAAACCGCAACAAAATCAGAAAAAAACAAACAATGCAACCTGCGTATCGTAAAAAGGGTTGATCTTCTATATGGCAACGGTGGCGGCGGTGGTGGCGGCGGTGGTGTAAGACTACAATGATGAAGGCTGTCCGTCAACGTATGGCAGTGAATGGTGGGAACGGTTGTGATAAAGTGTCGTAGAGAAGGTGTTTGTGAGGCGAGGGTGTTAAGAAGTGCTCAATTGTGTAACGCGAGTGTGTGTGTGTGTGTGTGTGTGTGATAATTGAAAGTCCAGGTAATAAGATTGAGGTTTATCAAGATTGAGGAAATAGTAAGCATGGAAAGATAGATAACTAGATATATACATGAGAAATAATAGTAAAGAAAGATAATGAGCAAGTGGATATAATAAAATGTGAGAAAATGCAATAATAAAGAAAAGGAAGGAAAAGATAAGTGAAGAGACGAAGAGGAAAGCGAAGAAAATGTAAGGAAAGATAGAAATAAAAACCGGGAAAAAGAGCAATAAAGGGAAAGGAAAGAGAAGGAAAGAGACAAAAAGGAGAGAAAAGAAAAGGTGAGGAACGACAGGAATAAAAAAAAAAAAAAATTCAAAGAAGGGAAAGAAAAGAGAAGTAGAGAGACAAAAAGGGAACAGAAGAAAGGGTGAGGAACAACAGGAATAAAAACCAAAAAAAAAGATCAAAGAAGGGAAAGAAAAGAGAAGTAGAGAGACAAAAAGGGAACAGAAGAAAAGGTGAGGAACAACACGAATAAAAACCAAAAAAAAAAGATCAAAGGAGGAAAAGAAAAGAGAAGTAGAGAGACAAAAGAGGAACAGAAGAAAAGGTGAGGAACGACAGGAACAAAAAACAAAAACAAAAAAAAAGATCAAAGGAGGAAAAGAAAAGTGAAGATGCAAAAAGGAAATATAAGGAACGACATAAATAAAATAAAAACTGAGAAAGCAAAAAAGAGCAGAAAGTCTCAGAACGTGCGTGTGAATAAAGAATAGAAAGGTTACATTAGACGCTTTTCAAATGACACACGGGAGAAAATATTACAGGGAAAAAGATGATACATACGAGAGAACACACACACACACACACACACACACACACACACACACACACACACTTTCAGCACACTCTGACCACACAACAATCTGGACACATTACTGAAGATGAAGGAAGGGAGGAAGGAAGGAAGGGAGAAGGGAGGTAAGGAGGGGATAGAAAGAAGGGAGGAAGAAGGGTGACGTAAGCATCTGAAGGAATGAGGAGGAGGAGGAGGAGGAGGAAGAGAAGGAGGAGGAAGAGGAGGAGGTGTGAAGGTATGGCACGGAGACATAATGACGGGGTGTGATTGAGGAGGAGGAGGAGGAGGAGGAGGAGGAGGAGCAGAGTCGGTGGAGTGTGGTGGTCATTTCCCTCTCTTCCCCCCCCCTCCCCTCCTCCCCCACACCCCCCTTCCCCCCTCCCCCCCTCCGTCACACACGCGCTACCTGTCCTTCTTCTCGGGTGTAATTTTTTTAGTGTGTGTGTGTGTGTGTGTGTGTGTGTGGTCAATCTCCTCTTATCGTTACTCTTGTATTGTCACGTTTTTTTTTTTTCCCCAACCGCTTAATTTTCTGTTAGCGCGGAATTACTTTATATTTCACTCGTCTTTTATTTTCTATTTGCTTTTCCAAGAGCATCTGGTTGGGTGTAATATTTTTTTTTCTTCCGGTAACGTTTTTTCTTCGTTTTCCGGTAAATTTCCACGACACGCCTCCATCAAACGACTATTAATCTAATTTTTTCCGTGATATTGTTCTGTAAAATAATATAAAACAAGAGGGAGGGAGGGAGGAAGGAAGGGAGAGGAATGGAAGAAGAGAGGGGCAGGAGAGGAAGAGAGATGGAAAGATGGAAGAAGGGAGGAGGAGGAGGAAGAAAGAGGGATGGAAGAAGGAAGGGAGAGGAATGGAAGAAGAGTGGGGCAGGAGAGGAAGAGAGATGGAAAGATGGAAGGGAGGAGGAGGAGGAGGAAAGAGGGATGGAAGAAGGAAGGGAGAGGAATGGAAGAAGAGAGGGGCAGGAGAGGAAGAGAGATGGAAAGATGGAAGAAGGGAGGAGGAGGAGGAAGAAAGAGGGATGGAAGAAGGAAGGGAGAGGAATGGAAGAAGAGAGGACAGGAGGAAAGGGGAGGAAAGATGGAAGGGAGAAGGAGGAGGAAGAAAGAGGGATGGAAGAAGGAAGGGAGAGGAATGGAAGAAGAGAGGACAGGAGGAAAGGGGAGGAAAGATGGAAGGGAGAAGGAGGAGGAGGAAAGAGGGATGGAAGAAGGAAGGGAGAGGAATGGAAGAAGAGAGGACAGGAGGAAAGGGGAGGAAAGATGGAAGGGAGAAAGGAGGAAGAAAGAAAAATCATATTCGTTTTTACCTTCAAGATTAAAATCCACATTACTCATAGCGATCTTCCTCTTCCTACAATCCTTCTTATCTTTCATTACTGTCTCGTCGATCGTTATGTCCCCCCAAAATCTTATTACTCGTTTTTACAAATTCAAGACTGATACAGATTTTCCTCTTCCTACAATCCTTCTCATCTTCAATTGCTTACTGAATTCAAAACATACCGCTTACTCGTCCCAAAAGAAGCAGTGCAGTACAAACCAGTTCTCTAATGGTAGGCAAATTACACGATTTTCTCTTCTCAAAGTCAGAAAAAAAAGACGCTCGATTATTTTCAAGTGTAACAAGTTATTTAAGATTTCCTGCCTTTGGAAAGTACATTTGACGCTCCCGAATATGTGAAATCCAGGGCGTCTTTCTATTGTTTACGCAACGAGGGAGGAAGGGCGAGCAGGGAGGGAGGGAGGGAGGGAGGAAGAAACGAGAAGAAACGCGAGGGGAGAGAGCGAGCGGGGAGGAGCGAGAAAATACATGCCAGGGAGGGAGAGAAGCGCGTATGGGGGAAGGGGGGGAGGAGGAGTAAGGGAGAGAGATGAAAGGGGAGGAAGGGAGAAGGAAGAAGGGAAGGGGAGGAAGAAAGGGAGAGGAATGGAAGAATGGAGTAGGAGGAGAGGGATGGAAAGATGGAAGAAGGGAGGAGGAGGAAGAAAGAAGGATGGAAGAAGGGGGAGGAAGAGAGGAATGGAAGGGAGGCAGGGGAAGAAAGGGAGAATGGAAGAAGGGAGGAAGGGAGAGGGAGGAAGAAAGAGGAATGGAGGAAAGAAGGAAGGGAGGACAGGAGGAAAGGGAGGAAGAGAGGAATGGAAGGGAGGCAGGGAGAGAAAGGGAGAATGGAAGAAGGGAGGAAGGGAGAGGAATGGAGGAAAGAAGGAAGGAAGGAGGAGGTAGACTAGGGAGAGAAGGTGGAGGAGGTAGACAGGAAGTGGCAGCCCTCGTATTTCCCTTCCCTCCCCTCCTTCTCTCCCCCCTTCCCTCCCCCCCTTAATGACACGCGCACCTGTCTCCCTCACCTGAGACTGGAAATAATTCGCCCGTTTTTTGCATGTCGTGTTGAAATAGTTCAGTCCACCGTAAACATGGCGGGGAAGTTTTCTACCGTGCTGTTTCCCCCTTCGAGTGTGGGCGAAAAAAAAATGACAAAAATAATGAAAACGGGGAATAAAAAGTGGAAAGGGGAGGCGGCAAATTGGAGGAAGATTTCGTGAGGAGGAGGAGGAGGAGGAGAGGAAGGAAAGGAAGGAGAGAGACGCGTGGCAGGACTGGACGCGTGTCGGTTTGAACAGGCGGAGGAAGAGAAGAAGGAGGAGGAGGAGGAGAAGGAAGAGGAGGACGATGCTACAGATAACGGAGGGAAGAACAGGTACAGGAAAGGTGATGATGAGGTGAAGAAGAAGATGATGATGGTGAAGAAGAACAAGTAATAGATGATGAAGAAGAAGTGACGCAACAAATAGAACAAGAAGTAAACAAAAAAATATATAAAAAAAAAGGAAAAACACGACAACGGAACACGATCGAAAAAGCTAAAAATAAGAAACAAAAGTAAACAGAAAAAGATGGAAGGAATTTCAATCACCGAAGGAGGAGGAGGAGGAGGAGGAGGAGGAGGAGGGGGGAGGAGGAGGGGGGGGGGGACGACTTTACTTTCCAACTATAAATCAACACGTACATTTCACAATCTCAGCGTCTTGGGTGCCTCCTTCCCCCCTCCTCCCTTCTTCCTTCCTTCCTTCCTTCCTCTTTCCACTTCCACTCTCTCTCTCTCCTTCCCCTTCTTCTCCCCTTCTCTCCTTCTCGTCCTGGGATAACACACACACACACACACACACACACACACACACACACACATTGTAAGTGGAATGGAGTTTACTATATAGTTTACTCCTCGTCGTCCTCCTCCTCCTCCTCCTTAACTCTCCCCTCTTAGTTTGACGACCTTTGCTCCAGACCCCCGGGAAGTGGTTGGAGGAGGAGGAGGAGGAGGAGGAGGAGGAGGAGGAGGAGGAGGAGGAGGAGGAGGAATGTAAACTGGTGATAGTGGTGGTGAGCTCTTCTTAACCCTCCTCCTCCTCCTCCTCCTCCTCCTCCTCCTCCTCTTCCTCCTCCTCTTCCTCGAATAAGTCAAGGTTTCATGTCCAATTTCTTTTCAAAATAACATTCTTCAGAACCACATTAATTCTCTCTCTCTCTCTCTCTCTCTCTCTCTCTCTCTCTCCCCACAATATCTCTCTATCTTCATGTCGTTTATAATTTTCCAACTTTCTATCATTCTCATTTTCCTTTCCCATTTTCTTTATCGTAAACTATCTTAATGTCATGACCATAATTAGTTTTCCTTTTTGTCTCTCTCTCTCTCTCTCTCTCTCTCTCTCTCTCTCTCTCTCTCTCTCTCTCTGATGACAAACCACTATTAATGATCACGTAATTAAGCTATGACACTAATGGCAATCAACGCTTCTTCTGCATGGCTCGTAAATCACCTAAACTCTCCCTAAATAACCGAGACACGCGGTAACAACTAACTAACACCAAGCCGGACGAACGCAGAGGCAAGACTAACACACGAGGTCAACATCCTTAATATTGCTTCCTCTTGCATGACTAGGAAATGACCTTCAACCTCCCATTCAATGACCTAAATACACTAAGTTAATAAGCAAGATAGTTTAACACTCAAGATTGGCATTAATGGGACGATCTCTTCTTGGGAGCCTTGGAACAACCTAAAGTTAATCCTACCATTCAAATGACCTAAATACACTAATAATCCTCCCATTCAAATAACCTAAATAAGCTAGAAAGTAAGAGAGTAAGATCATTCAACATTCACGATCGTCATTCTTCAAATTCTACTTCTTATACATTTTAGTAATCACCCTAAAACTACTATCATTAATAACTATTACTACCTATCTACCTATCATTAATCACTAACAACTAAGGCAATTTAACACTTACGACGTCTTAAAAATAACCTTAAAACTATCACACATAACAGCTAACTAAGACATTCTAAAAGGCAAACAACCAAGCGAATTCAACACTCACGATCGGCTTTCTTGAGACTAATTCTTCTTGGACGTCTTAAAAATAACCTTAAAACTATCACACATAACAGCTAACTAAGACATTCTAAAAGGCAAACAACTAAGCGAATTCAACACTCACGATCGGCATTCTTGAGACTCTGCTTCTTCTTGGACGGCTTGGAAATAACCTTGATGCGTCGCGAGTGGAACACCCCGATGTCCGCACCCGAGCCCCAGAACTTCTTGACGGTGAGCATGAAGTGTTTCCGCTTGTCCGAGTCGCTGATGAAGAGGGTCTTGGCGGCGCAGTAGTGCTGAGGGGGAGATGGGGACACACGGTCAGAGGGGTGGAAGGGTGAGTGACGGGTGATTGAAAGATAGACGGATGGTTGAGGGCAATGTACGGGTGAAGGATGAGGGAATGAGGAATAGGAAGATTGGTTGTGTGAAGAAAATGGGTAAAATGGATGGGTGAAGGATGAGGGTTTAGGATGGGTGAAGGAGTGTGGATTGCGAGAGAGACAGGTGATTGATAGATCGGAAGTTTGAAGGATGGTTGAAAGGAGAACGGGTGAAGGATAGAGAGGTGGAGGGGAGGAAGGATGAAGGAGGATGAGCCATAAAGATGAGTGATGGGAACGGCTGAAGGATGCGAAAGTGATGGATAGGAAGGATGGGGAGGTGCTGAGGTGAAAGAAATCAAAACTAGACAACAAACCATCAATCGCAACATTCCTGTCCATTCATTTATACAGTTTTGATATGAGTTTTAATGTTTGGTTCTTTAGGTGTTTCAAGTGTTACAATATAAGGATTGATAGATGGAAAGTTTGAAGGACGGTTGAAAGGAGAACGGGTGAAGGATAAAGAGGTGGAGGGGAGGAAGGATGAAGGAGGATGAGCCATAAAGATAAGTGAAGGGAACGGCTGAATGATGCGAAAGTGATGGATAGGAAGAATGGGGAGGTGCTGAGGTTAAAGAAATCAAAGCTAGACAACAAACATTCAATCAAAACATTCCTGTCCATTCATTTACACAGTTATGAGTTTTAATGTTTGGTTCTTTAGGTGTTTCAAGTGTTACTAAATAAGGCGTCCAAACTATTCTGCAAACCACCAGGGCGTTGCAGCTTCCACACGTGCGAACATCACGACACGACGAAGACTCCGAGAAGAAACGATGGAATTTACACGAATCGGATTCCGGATTGACTGAGAGAGAATTAATGTTAAGAAAGAAAAGAAAAAGAAAAAGAAGGAAGTAGAAAGAGGATGCTGAGAGAAAAACATAGCAGATGACTGGAGAGTAGGTGAGATAAGTAAGGACGTTGAGAGAGAGAAAAAAATAGCATATGACGAGAGAGAGAGAGAGAGAGAGAGAGAGAGAGAGTGAGAGAGAGAGAAAACCCACCTCGCTTTGCCATTCACTCTCCCGCGCGCCCTCACACACGGGACAGGTTAAAAAAAAAAGTGAAAAAAAAAGCGAAGCGGGCGTCCAAAACTTGTTGTGTCCCGCTTCGAACCACAAAGTGAGGCCGATTCACTTCGCGTTCGAACAAAGAAACAGAGGAATAACGAGTGGCGTGTTTTTTGCGACGGACATATGGCGCGGCGCTGCACGATTTTTTGTTGTTTTTGTTTCTTTTTCCATTTCCTTTTTTTTTTTTCTCTCTCCGTTTCTCTCTCTCTCTTTACGTCTGTCGGCCTCAGTTTTTGGCGGCCATGATGGAACGTTGTGAGCGGCCCCGAATGTTATAACGAACGGCGCACAACGTAATAGTAAAGTAACAATGGCGAGAGAGAGAGAGAGAGAGAGAGAGAGAGAGAGAGAGAGAGAGAGAGAGAGAGAGAGAGAGAGAGAGAGAGAGAGAGAGAGAGAGAACGAAAAACGGAGAAAGAAAAATATAACGAGAGGAAAAATAAACTATAAAAATAAAGCAAAAAAGGAAGGAAAGTGAAAAAGGAGAGAGAGAGAGAGAGAGAGAGAGAGAGAGAGAGAGAGAGAGAGAGAGAGAGAGAGAGAGAGAGAGAGAGAGAGAGAGAGAGAGAGAGAGAGAGAGAGAGAGAGAGAGAGAGAGAGAGAGAGAGAGAGAGAGAGAGAGAGAGAGAGAGAGAGAGAGACAAATACTGGCGCTTCGGTTTCACTCACTTCACCGTTCGACTCCCGCGCTAATCACTGTCAGCCATTTCGCCATAATAACCGGGTTCAAGGTGTAGAGCCACGCGTCTACCTCACACACACACACGCACACACGCACACACACACACACACAAAAAAAATCTGACACTCCAATTTTTTTGTCTCGGGTTCATCTCCAGTTGCGAAATAAACAAAGACGAAAAAAAATGTGCGGCGTCACTCAGGTAATGGCGTGATACAGGTGATCGGAGGACTCAGGTGATCGGAAGTGGCTGCCTCACCTGCCCACCCAAGCATCGCACGCACCTGTACCCTTCACGCCGCCGCCACACACACACACACACACACACACACTTCTTCCACCACCACATAATGATACAAACTTGTCCTCTTGCACACACACACACACACACACACACACACACACACACACACACACACACACACACTTTTTCCTCCACCACATAATGATACAAACTTAACTCGTTCTCTTGCACACTCAACACACACACACACACACACACACACACACACACACACACACACACACACACACACACACACACGCACACACACACACACACAGGCACAAATACCAAATTCTTCCACGTTCATTTTTGGTCTTTGTTTCATCTCCAGGTGTGAAATAAAGAACAAGAACAAAAAAAAGTGCCGTAATAGCCGGGTTCAAGAAATTCCGTGGTGCAGTGGTCAGCGTGCTCAGCTCATAACCGAGAGCTCCCGGGTTCGATTCCCTGGCGGAGTGGAGGCGGATGGGCAGTCTACTACACCTGTCCCCCTGTCCACCTAGCAGTGAATGGGCGCCGCGGGTGTCGTCAGTAAAAGGTGTGTCCAGCGTTGCCAAATTGTCGTACTCTGAACATCTATTTATTATTTTTAGACGCCAAGACTGTCGTAACCACACAAACAACGATAGAAAATTAAAGTCATCGTTGAAAATGCTAAATACTGATGGTTTTCGTTTTTTTTTTATATAGTTATCGAAAGGAAACTACGAAAATGCAATGCGCTGGGTACGATAATATGGTATCGCCCCCGCGGTTGACTGGCCTTCCTTCAGCTGTCACCGTCACTCCGCCGCACCCACCACGACACGAAACAAACACACTTATGTACACGACGCACTCACATACACACGACACTCACACTCATTCTTCTGTTCGCACGACACACTCACATACACACGACCCTCAGACTCACAATCATTCTTCTGTACGCACGACACACTCACATACACACGACCCTCACACTCATTCTTCTGTACGTACGACACGACCCTCAGACTCAATCATTCTTCTGCATACGACACACGACACTCACACTCACACTCACACTCATTCTTCTGTACGCACGACACACTCACATTCTCCTGCATACCCGACATTCACACTCTCACACACTTAACAATCGTTCTTCTGTACACCCCACATTCACACTTGAAATCACACTTACACTCGTTCTTCTGTACACACTCACTCCTATAGACACATCACTCACTATTAGTCACACCACACGCAGTTTTCTGTACTCACTCTACACCTCACACACACACACACACAGACCCACACCCACACACTTATTCTTCTCTATGCACGACACAAACAAGAGTCTTCCTTCGCTTCATCACTCTTAAAAAAATAAATACATATAAATAATATAAAAAAACAAGTTCAAGTCCATCCCAGCAAACAAACACGCTCCGAAGGCCTGACCATGACCTCCACTACGCTGTTCATCTCCATTAGCACGTCGCAGTGGCCGGAGTGAACATTACGAACAGGTTACCAGGATGACTTTTACATATCCCTACCCTCACTACCCTAGCCTGCCCCTCCCCTCTGCTACCACCTGGCTATACCTTTAATTAACCTGTTCTGCCTGTTTGATCTATACCATTTGCACTGTCACCTTGCTGCCATTTATCTGCTTTTAATTTCAACATCTACCTGTGTGTTTACCTGCCCTGTCCCCTTCCTACCACCTGGCTATACCTTCAATTAACCTGTCCTGCCTGTTTGATCTCTACCATTTGCACTGTCACCTTGCTGCCATTTCTCTGCTTTTAATTTCAACATCTACCTGTGTCCTCCTACCCCACCTCCTACCTTTACACCCCTGTTCTGCTCCCCCCTCTTCTTTGATCTTACCCATTTCACCTGTCACCTTGCTGCTTTTTACTTTTTTTTTTTTGCCACTGTGTGTGTGTTACCTGTCCCTGTCCCCTCCTACCACCCCTGCTATACCCTTATTAACCTCTGTCCTGCCTGTTTGATCTATACCATTTGCACTGTCACATTGCTGCCATTTCTCTGCTTTTAATTTCAACATCTACCTGTGTGTTTACCTGTCCTGTCCCCCTCCTACCACCTGCCTACCTTTAATTAACCTGTTCTGCCTCTTTGATCTATACCACTTGCATGTCAATTTGTTCCTACTTCCCTGCTTTTATTTAACTTTCTGACACCATTTTTTTTTAAGCCTATATATTTACCTGATGTTTCCCTGCCTGTATATTCCTACCTTTAATTAACCTGTCCTACCTTGTTGATTTATACTACTACCACTTCCCTGTCTACTCCTCAACACAGCCTATGTCTACCTGGTCTGTCTTACTGGGTTCCAATTATCATCTGCCTACCTTTAACTAACTTGTCTTGACTTCTTGCTCTATACCACTAGCTACCACTAACCTCCCTTTTACCACTTGTCTGTATGCATCTACCTCTCCTGCGGCTTTCCTACCATTTACCTGTCTCAATTAACCTGGATCCTTGATATAACTACGTCTATCCACCTGTCCCATTTCTCTACTTCCATTAACCTTTCCTACTAACTTACTGACTTGGCAATACCTGTGTTACCTGTTCGTTGTTACCTATTTATTAACCTGTCCTATAAACTTACTCTGCCACTTGGATATACCTCTAACTACTCTTTCTTACCATCTTTGTTTCTTTTCAACATTCTCAT